>NW_019170457.1:6166-20076 GCF_001890805.1 Aspergillus glaucus CBS 516.65
TGTATGCGGTGGCCATAGTCAAAGGATGCTGGCTGCATAGCCGTAATCCCCGGTCCTATTATCTCTCTATCATATCCTCTGTGGATACGATTAGGCATGAGCAGGAAGTACGTCGAGAATAGGTGGGCAATTCAGGCTCTGATTGGTCAGTCGGAGCAGCGAGCATATCAATCAGTCTTCAGCGTATATGGAAGTCAACAAGATGTCACGGAGCAGGGATGCACGCTAGTTGTATAGCTTGTTTCGCCACTTTGGCCTATTTGAGTAGGGCATTCACTGAGCATGAACCCCTCGCAAACACTAGGTAGCCCGTTGCCGGCAGGCCCTGCCCATTTCCTTTCTCTCCTCATGTTAGAATTTCGTCAGATAGTCTACCAATAGATTCATATTGCTCGAGACCGTCACAGTAGATACTCAATCTGACGCCACTCCTCTGTATCTAATTTTAGATAGGCTGTTCATATTCAACACAATACTCATCAAATGTTGATTGTAGTTGTTTGGCACGGCGAAACATCAAGAATGTGGAGTTCCAGCGGGATTGAATGTCTTGAATTGGAACAAGCTTTGGCAATTCAGACTGTAAGCTTTGGAATGCTTCCCGGCGCTGAGGGCTTGCATTAATGAAGACAGGTAATGCCCGAACCTTATTATATTATTAGTTAAAATAGTCTTTTTTTGAGATTAATATACTATACCTTGTTTAATGTATTCGCTATCTCCTTGGTCTGTTGAACAGAGCTTGTAGAAGACTCCATCCATTCCATCTCTGTTGTATTATTCTTGGGGTCTGCCTTCACCTCCCCAAGTAGCTCTTTGAGACTAAGCTGGATAACATGCACAAGGCATGGAACCTGAATGATCAAAGTGTCATTGCTGGAATCAAGGGACTGAACTGCTTCTTGAACACTTGACATCAATGTGCTATTATTAGAGGCGCTGTATGTTGTAAAGGCTAATACCCAGTCTGTAATCTGATGCTGCTGAAGGAGTTTTAAGAGAACAGTGCTTAGGTTTGCACCAGAGTGGGCTCCGTGGAGTGGCTCAAAACCAAGGAGAATCTCACAGTAGTTTCACTCTGAGTCAAGAAAGTAGCCAGTAACTGCCATAAATGCCTGAAAAAATGGGAATTTCCAGCAGTCAAGTGCAATTGAAAGCTTTGTATTAGGTGGGAGCCATTGGAGAACTGCTTGCTATTGCCTTTTTACCTCATCTGCTAGCTGACGCCGTGCAGTCTGAGCAGATGGAAAACGTGGAACTGATAACGCTCTATAGGCTATACAGATAAGCTTTTGGATCTGTGGGTGCTCAATGATTGAAAATGGGAGCCGTAGCACTGCAATAGTAGTAATAATCTCATGCTCCCAGAGTTCATTGGTAAAAGGCTCCTCTTCTGGCCCTGTAGATGTAATGCGAGCTTTTTGAAATACTATTAGTATAAAAGTTTGGATAAAAGGGATAATAGAACAGATACATACTGCTTCACAGCACCTGCCGTGTACTGTTGGCATTTATCTGCTTTGAGGTGTCTCCAAAGTGTGCTGGTTCCATTTGAGGAACGGTTTGGATGGTCTATAAACCTTCCACACTGTTTGCACATTGCCTTTGGGCATATGGAAGCGCGGCGCTAGCAGGGTACACACAAGGATACGCGGGAGTAATCGCCGCGGTATCGCCACGATTGACATGGTCTAAATTGGCGCCATATCACCGCTAGCGCCGCGAGAGCGCGGCGGCCGCTGTAAAGAAGAAGAAAAAAAAATTGCCGATGTTATGGTCGGACAAGATGATTCAAGATTCTCTGTCAACGAGCTGATGAAGAGCACGCAGGAAACCTATTTCTCCAGCTGATCGGCCCTTGGTTTGAAGTAGATATTCCTGAAAGGCTTATGGTGGTATTTGCTAGTTAATAATCAATCATGTAGGAATATGTGATCTCAAGGTAGAAGGATGGGTTTGCGCTATTCAATGGATGATATTACCAAATTGATCTGTGCTGCGACCTCATAGAGAGGTCATTCCTACTATATGCTAGACTAGAAAATTGGAAAGTGCTTACTCCCATCCCCATCAATACAGAGATAACTCATCAATTTTTGCATAAAAATACTTTCTATCTAGCTATAAGTCTAAACTCAAGGCAGGCTTCAATAAACCAAACACTCCACCGCCTTGTTATAAGATCTGAACGTTCTTGTCCCACTCCCTGACATAGTCTGACCGCAGTAATAGTCCACTACGTTACCGCTTCCAGTATGTATATACCCTATACATTCGAATGGCAGCTCGTTGTTATCGCACGACACAATCCCGGGCTTGGAACCATTTGGAGTATACTTGCACCCAGTGTACTGGCCCAGCGTGAAAGAGCCCAAATCAGTTGGATATTCAGTCGACCCTTTGGCACCGACAGAGTTAGTCACTTTGCGTGTGTGGGCGCAGACATCGTCCTCTGTGATCTGCTGTCGGTAGGAGTAGTAGGCACCATAGAAGGCGTATGAATCGCTGTGAGAGAGATCGAAACCATTATCTTTTTCCTCGTGGTATTTGAAGATGATGAAAGAGTTGGGGATTGCAGAATCCGTTGGGTCAGTCCCTCCGCCTTCGGTAGTGGTTTTGGTTGCCGTGGTGGAGGTGGAAGTGGAATCGATGGCTGACCAGTAGCTGGAAATATAGGAAGACCAGTCGCTCTCAATCGAGGCTTCAATGTCTGCATCTAGCGTTTCCTCATACTCGATGATGGTCACAGTAGCTTCAATGAAGTCGTCTCCATCAATCGTCTTGGTAGCGGTCGTCGGCTTTGCGTTGCAGGCTGTGATGGTCTCGCAGGCGGTGGTCAAGGTCTCGGTGGAGTAGGTCGACGCCGGGGTGACAAGTGTGCTACTGATCCAGTCGGTGCACATCTCGGCTTCTTGGGTTTCGCAGTCAGAGTCTTCAGACTGGCAGTCTTTGCCCGTGCAGATTCCATTTTTGCAATCTTCGCCTATGCAGCTCACGACTCGGCAGTTGGGTCCTGTGCAGGTAAAGTCATGGCTTGAGCATTGTGAACCCAGACATCCCCATGACAGACAACCAATGCCGAAGCACCCACCTGAACTGCTGTCGCAGTCAGAGCCTACGCACCCATGGTCCTGGCAGTCGGAGCCCGAGCAATGACCGCTGTCGCAGTCGGATCCTGTGCATCCGGTCGGCTTGCAGTCGTCGCCACCTACGCAGATGCCGCTGTAGCAGTCCTTTCCAGTGCAGCCTTTCTGGACGCATAGTTTGCCTATGCACTTGCCATTCTTGCAGTCTGGGCCTGAGCATGGAGCAACTGAGGGTGGGTTGTTGTCTATGGGATCCACAAAGTCAGAGTAGGAAAGGTCGTCACAGTTGTTGAGGCAGGGACCGCCGCAGAACTCGGTGCAAACTTGACCGCAGTTAGCCGTGCAGGTCGGGCCGGGAGGGTTGCCTTGGGTGAAGGTGACCTTGGAGGGATTCTCGTTGTCTGTATACCAGGGCCACGGTGGCAGATGCACAGTGCGAGTGATAGCCGGATGGGAGACACCCGTTTCTTTCAGAGGGTTGGGGTCGTCAGTGATGGTAACAGGCGGCAGGGGGATGCTGGGCCATAGAGTGCCTACAAGCTGCGTAGCATTCGCCTCTGTGATATTCCAGTTGTGGAACCCATGGGCATTGGTCGTGAGTGGCGGCACTGAGATGGTCGTGTGTTGAATGTACCGGGTTATGGTGGTGGTGGCCGTTGTTATGGATTCGCTCGTCACAGTCTTGGTTGTCTTCCAGGCTACTTCGACCGAGGTGGGCAAACCCTGCGCCGGGATTGTGGTCGGGGTTGCCAGTGTTGTCGAAGGGAAAACGATATTCACGGGCCCAATGGCTGTCACCTGATTGGAGTCGGAATCAAATACTCCAGATCCCACAAAGAGGGTTTCAGTCCCGTCACTGCCACCCTCGACATCGGCACCATCCATGCTGGTATCTGAGGTGTCCATAGAGTTGGGGCTTTTAAGAGAACCAGGTCCGCCCATATCCAGAGCCCAACTGAAAAGACCTCCCATGCACCTGGAATTGGCAAAATCGGCCTTTTGCTTCAACGTGCGCTCGTTGTCAAAAGACACCCTGGTGTCGGAACATCATTAGCCATAGGTAGAGTCTTCGATGAAAACCACTTACCATTGGTTACTGTTCCATGTCATCCAGTTGACTGCGGCTTCTTCGTCGTACTCGATCGTAGGTTCATTGGACTCGATGATGCGATTGATCTCATAGTCAGAGAGAATACCGCTGGTTGCAGTGCACTCGCCTGCAGCTGCTCCCCCGGTGCTATTGTGATCCTTGTCAAATGCACAGCCAGGAGATGTACACGAGGGATCATCCAGGCCAAAGGAACGCCCGTAGAATCCCAGACCTAATAGAACCTTGCTAGGGTCGATGTTGTTCCGCCATAGCAGGTCCAGGCCAGTAGAAACCTCTGTTCTCAATAGTCAGTTTTTGTTGGCGATACGGCAAGATACAAAGAATGAAATCAAACATACCAGTAAGGTTAGTGTGTGGATTGACCACAGACTGCGTCCATTTGGTTGACCCGTCCCAGGTGCCGTGAATGTCATAGGACATAAAGTTGAAAATGTCGAGATACTCGGCCATGCCTTTGAGATCAAAGCCTTTCAAGTACCCTGAAGTGGTCAGTCAGTAGAGAATATATACAGCTAAGGGGTCTTGACCAACAGTAAGATGATGGGAGCGTTACAGTGATTCCATACGTGGTCTTGACCTCTTCACGCAACTCTTTAAGCAACGTCACTAGATTTGCAGTATTCCTGCTGGCACCACCTAGAAGGTAAAGCGAACAACGCGTCAGTACGAGGACTTAGTAATACCAATCCACGAGAATGACTGGTACATACCCCGATCTTCAGCAGCAGGATACTCCCAATCAATATCAATTCCATCAAAATCGTACTTCTTCATAGTACTAACGACCGATTTGATGAAGGCGCTGCGTGTTCCCGGGAAACGACACAGGTTAGACCAGATTTCACCACCAAGATCCCAGCCTCCGATAGAGAGGTATGTCTTTAACGAGCTCTTCTTTTTCTTCAGGGCAGTGAACTCAGTCCAGTAGTCCTCATCACCATCGTTCATAGTGGTAATGGTGAAATCGGATTTGTCAATGTAAGCGAAGCTGTAGTAGAGATGCTGAAGACACTTAGCACACGAGTCGGATAACCGGATGTAAGGCACATACAGTCCAGGGCACCACGTTTATGTTGTCCGGTGTGACAGTATCGCATTGTCTCTGCGTATTCCAGCCCTCGTAGTATCCAATATACCGGGCCTCACTCGACGTTCCACCACATGATCTGAGCGATGACTCCCATTAGAATGATAGATCCAATTCGGCAAAATCTTGTATACTTACGGTTCATTGACAGGGTCGCAACCACTTTGGCAACCGGTTCCGCAGAATTCCTCAGTTGTCCCGCAAAAGCTGTGAAATTATAGAATCAGCAAAGGAGAACAGGATTCAAATTCACCATCATAGCTTACCCGAATTCAGAACAGCAAACATTCAATGGGCACTCAGTACCATTGACCTTGGCAAATTCTATAATTCAAATGGTTAATTGCCAGAGGATACCAAGTGAAGCAACATCAACATACCACCGCACTCTGCTATAGCATCGCAGCCTGAAATACACACATCATCTCCGCAGAAGTCAGGCCCAAAGCCGCAGTATCCTTCTTTGGAGCAACATCCTGATTCACATTTATCTGTACTGGAGCAACTTCCCATTGCTGCCAAAGCTGACGGAATGACATTGTTAAGAACCAATAAGCTGAGGAGTAGCCATGACGACGAAAATGACAGCATGTTGGTCGAGTCCCCGAAGGACCTTCAGGTATAAAAGAAGGAACCTGATTGAAAAGGACGAATGTGTAGTAAGGAATGGAAAGTGGAAAAAAAAAGAGCGTGATGTAAAAAAAGAAATGCTTCACGACCTGGGCACGGTTCCTTATATCGAGTTAACCATTTTTGCCTAAACCTGCAAAATTTCTGTTCCCTTAAGGACCAAGAGATCATTTCTTTCCTAGGGGACTTTGGTATCGGTCTTACGGGTATAGAAGAGCCCACGCTAATGTGACATTCAGTGCCTCTTGGCATGGGGCCTTTGGCCCCAGTAGGTCAAGGATGTGAAAACAACGGCGTGATCTTAGCTCAGGGACCAACAACCCATTTAAATTACAGGCGAATACCTGTACATGTATCGTCACCAAAGCCCCACCTAGGGTCTCTATTGAACCCAATGCCTCAATTGTCGGCATTTTCGGAAGACCGTGTGCATTAGTCGAGGCCTATGTTGTACAATCTGGAATCGTTCCCCACTATCGGATTCAGGAAAAGGTCCGAAGTGCTTCGATCTAGGAACTGCTCGGGTGAGACTTTGCACCGGCCGAAGGCCTTTTTACGCTGGGGCCAAGAGATTATGGAAACCATGAGACTAGAGAAAGAAATTGGACTTCATGCTAAGGAGAATTTACAGGGTCCATGTAGTTTCCTGTATGCTACGCCTGTTTAGTCCTAGACTGTCATTCTCGAGGTTACTATGTTTAATGCTCGGGAATACTGATATGTCTTAAACACAAGTCCAGCCGGCACTGTTGGTCCACGTAAAGGACACAATCAAAAGCTCCATTCCCACCAATCTTTCGCCATGCTTCGGCCCACGGGTGCCTTTGAAGCTCTCGCACGGCAATGGAGATCTCACGTTCAGATCCTGCTTGTGTTGTGTTTTATCACCTTTGCAAGTGCCTTTTCTGATGACAGTTCGGCAATCTCCTCTGCAGGTACCCCGGTAAACGCTGGTTTTATCAACGGGACTGCACTTGGGCAAGACTCGCATTATCTCTACAAACGTGCAGGAACCAACAGTAGAAGCAATGTCGCTTATACATCGACGTGCTCAGATGATCAAGTTACATACTTGGACAGTTCGCTGAGCGAAGCTAAAGACCTGGTGCGTATCCAGATCCTGTTCTAAAACCAAGTCTGTTTTCTAACGCTACCAAAAAAAGGCTTCCAGAGCTGTCACGGCTATAAGTGAGCTGTTGGACATAATGCGGCTCAAGGAACAGCCCGAGCATTGGCCTTCAGCCTCGTATACCAGAAGATACCGAAACTTCCTTCTCTGGGGTTCCTTGTTTGGTGAGCCGATACTGCAGAGAGGGGTTGGCAGAAGGACTCTACAGGATACCATCAGTACGATGGCGAGTATGAAAAGTATGTTGAATTCATGGCTAGACCCGGAGCAAGAATTCCCTGCTGACGAGTACATCAAACCCTTAGATGCCTTCATTCGTGTTCGAAACGCACTCGACGTCAAGAAGAACAACTTTCACATGATAATCAATTGCCATGACAATTGGCTTGTATACTCGCATGATGAAGAGATTTCCGATGGCAAGGGAGGCAAGGTGTTATCTCGTGAGTTTTCTCCGAAAGATTGGCTTGGTTTTATGTCCACCCGTCCACTTGATACTCCTTTTTTCCAGCCGAATGCTACTAACTCGTACAAATTTACAGGGATGTATCACGATACGAGAATTCAAGATCAAAAAGTCTACATGAGCCATACGATGACATGCCACGAAAGGCCTTCAATGAGAGGCTACACTTGGGAAAACAAGTTTACGGGCAAGGAAGAGACTGTCTATTGCCCCAACTCATTCCCAATGTGGAACGGTCGCCACATAGCCGATAGGCAGAGCTCGACCTTTGCGTCTATGAAGGGAAAGACGTTCAAAGATGTGAAGGAGTATGCCGCTGCCGGCACCATGCTCCATGAAGTCACTCATTCTGAGAAGACTCTCGGCGATTACGCGACCGAAGGTAAGACTCGTGAAATATCAAGTCCCGAGTGACAGCGAAGTTTCATGGCTCACACTGTGTTTCTAGACGTACACATCACCTATCAGGGACAAACATACTCCGCGTACGGTGGACCTCTTTGCCGGGAGCTCGCCATGACCTTCACTGACGACATTGGATACCCCGAACTGAATGCCGGTAGGTGTCTTTATCACATTTTCGAGGCTCGGACATCGAACATACTGACTGGTTTGCAGATACTTTGGCCTTGTTTGGACTCGGGGTTTATTACAGCCAGTGCAATTGGGCTAACCCTGATAAGCCCGGTAAATGCTGGACTGACAAGCCGGATAGAATTTGCCCAACGGTAAACAACCAGAGAACATGTGTGGCCTTTAACTGGAAAGCTTAATGCATTGTTACCCGGTATGCCGGACATGCGGGTAGGAGGGGGGTGATGGTGGACGTAAAAAAAAAGAATTATATATATATATATATATATATACTTATAAATTCGAAGATAAGCACTGATAGACAAAGGGTGAAGATAATATACATACTACTATAGCCATGGAATGATATAGCTGTTCTTCTACTTGCTTTCTTTTCCGTTCACTTCTCATTTTCTAGCAAATCTAACAAGGTATGGTAAACGCTTAGTGTTTTTGGAATGCCTCTGTAACTTATAATACCTCAAGTCTCCCTGCATTACAGTTCCTCTGCAGTACAAAACAAACTAAAACGAACTAACACGAACTAGCTTGCACTAGTTAAGAGATGGAGATCTGTTAGCCGTGCCAAGCGCACCAACCCTTCGCACGTACGGCGGACTAAATCAACATCGCTTTTCACGCTAACCACATACGGCTTAGAGCCTCTGGAGCCAAATCGTCCATATACGCTTCTACGTATTTTCAACTTCCCCTGTACATACATGCACTTGCGGGATTGAATTCATCTACTTTCCCGTAATGGCGCTCGTCCAACTACCTACTGAGATCCTGTGGACCATCGCATCATGCTTTTGCCACCAAAGGGACATTTACGCCTTGATCCGGACCAATCGTCATCTATACAAAACACTCATCAAGTTTTTGTATTGCTTTCATGGCCAGTATAAGCATGGAGCCGCGCTCTCTTTTGTCGCCGAGCGGAACCTCTTTTTACAAGTTCAAAGTTTGCTGGACGGGCTGAATGCTGTCCGCAACCAGCCTCAAGCATCCCTGGCAGTGATAGAAGCAACGGAAGACAAGGCGCCAAAAATGTACGAAGAAGAAGAAGACACGGTGCCAAGGAGAATACGAAAAAGATGGGACCCCATGGATCCTTACTATCAGGATATTTTTACCCACCCTCTTTTCCAACAGGGATACAGCATACCGAGTGTTGTGAATATCCAGCACGCTCTAGTGGTGGCAATTCAGGGTGGCCATACCGAAACCGTGGCCGTCTTGCTGGATTTTGGTGCACAGGCCAACTTCTACTATGGGGGACGCGTTCAATGCCCAATTCCTCAACATACTCGCAACTGGTGGCATGATAAGGAGGTTGACTACCCGCCCCTCTTCACTGCGGTGCAGTTCGGGAATCTGGAGCTAGTAAAGTTGCTGCTTCAGCGTGGTGCTGATCCAGAGCTGTATGTCCCTTCACCGTTATATCGCGCTGTGAAAGATGATCAACGGGATATTATCCCTGTATTGCTCGAACATGGCGTGGGGCCGCAAGCAACAGCGTTGAAGCTAGCTGTACTACATGAGGATGAGTCTATGGTGAGACTTCTTCTTGATGAAGGATTAAATGTTTTACAGTACGGATATGCTGGACTCTACACTGCTAAAATGAAGGGTGACCAGGATATGGTCGACTTGTTGGAGTCTCGGGGTGCGACCTTGGCTGCACTTACTGACGTTGACAAGGAAAATTGGGCGGAGGAGGACGGGGATGGCACTCGTCGGCCAAATTTTCACCGTATGTTTATTTCCGACGAGACCGAGATCGAAGAGGAAGAGGAGGATGACGAGGTTCAGGATGATGAGGATTGATTGGGTACCTTTTCTTGTATCACACATTTTTCAAATTGGTCCCCTTCTCTCTCTCTCTCTCTCTCTCTCTCTCTCTCTCTTTCTATTCCTGGTTTTACAAACGAAGATATGCACAACTGCACAACTGTACAGTAGATATGTACATAGATACATGCATATGCCTATCTAACAGCCCTTGACGCATCGCGTAATTTCCAACAACGGCAACCGACTATGAGGTATATTTTCCCTCAATTAACAGGGTGTTGCATTCCTTCACCATCCGACCAGAATGGCCCATTGGAGTTGTTCGGCCGCATTAAAAACCTTGTGTTGGCAATTTCGGTCTGCTTCCGGCCACATTGTTCCCACCGTCATCTCGTTTAAAAACTAGGGCCTCAGGGCCTGACTGATTTGACCTCGGGACCCCACTGAGGGGCATTCGGCATTAACAGGGTCTTGGTCAACGCGCAGGATCTTAGGTATTATCTGTTAGCGTGAGCTGGTGGAGCTGTGGCGGCCGCTAGACAAACCCGGCAATCCGCAATCACCGGAGTGTTTCACATTGTTGAATCTTCTCACGCGCGACTATAGAATGGTGGGGATGGGAACTAGTGAAATTGTTGACTACTAAATTTTCTGTACTAGTTGACCCGATGCAGATTTTTTTTGACTAAGAGGAAGCGTTGGATTGCAGAATTGATGTAGTGTCAGTTTATACATTGAAGATCAAAGATGAATGATCTGTATCAGGCAAGTGATAATCAGTGATCAGCCTTATGGCAGTAGTTTGTTGGTGCCGATCCAATCGATCAAAATCTGACGGAGATACAATGTGTATTGTAGCCTCAAATCCAACGGCAAGGCCCTTCCGATGGGGCCAAATTGGCATGTATTTAATAAGACGCATCGGTTACAAGCTAAGTGGATCTCCAGATATCGAAACGTCTGGGCTCTAGACTGGTCTATTATTTTGCTCGGGGCCAATGCGGCATTTATATTTGCTATCAGAGAGCCCCAAAAGGGGGCCTTCGGATATATTCGCTCGGCGTTTGTTATACCCTGGCCCTCCTTGACTTCTAGTGATATCAACATTCACAGATCTGGGCACCAGCACCTTCAGACAAATGGTCCGACCGAGCGTCGTTCTCCCAGCCCTATGCCTGAGTGCGTCTGCCACGGCGACCCTCCAGCACAAGTGGACTAACGGTGATACGGCAACTGGAACAACTGGTGACAGTGTGATTGAGGGATGTGAGTACTGGATAAACGATCTTGATACTGGTGACTCTTGTAAGTCAATCGAGGCCTACTTTGGCATCACCGAAAAGCAATTCCTCTCTTGGGTGCGTGAATCAATCGTATATCTGGTCACACGATTCGAATAACTGACTGATTTAGAACCCTTCGGTGCCTTACTCGTGCACCTTGGTTCGTGGCTGGAGCTACTGCGTTGCCGGCCCCGAGAACCCTGTCACTTCATCCAGCACCACTGCGACTCCGACACCTGCTGGTACTCTGACATACTCGGGCACGGCGGCGCCCACACAGAGTGGTGTTTCCTCCAGCTGCGAGAAGTACTACCTGGTCCAGAAAAGTGACACCTGCTACACTATCCAGGACAGCTTCACGAGCTTTACTCTCCAGCAGTTCTACTCATGGAACCCGTAAGATCCCCGGATCCCCTTCCTAAATCGGCTGTTTCTGATGCCAAAACAGGTCAATCTCCACAGGTTGCGAGGGTCTATTGCCTGGATACTATGTTTGCGTTGGCGATGGATCCACGCCTACTTCGCCTCCTGTCTCGTCTCCAACCGCGACAGGCTCGGCCACTGTAACCGGTCACCAGCCGCAGCAGACTGGCATTCCATCCAACTGTATGTCCACCATTTTACTCCTATATCTACACAGACCAGATCAATCCCTTCTGACTATAATAATTAAACAGGTAACAAATGGTACTGGGTTGTCGACGACGATGACTGCGCTACCATTGCCAGCAAACACGACATCGCCCAGCAACAATTCTACGAGTGGAATCCCGCTACAGGATCAACCTGCACGACATTGTGGTCAAAGGCCTATGTCTGCGTCGGCGTTTCAGGTCAGCACATTCTACCCAATTCACAAACCCCCAAAAGCCAACCAGATATCCTAACAAATATAAACCCTCACAGGCTCCTCCTCTTCCGCCTCCACAACCTCCGTTTCCAAAACCACAACGGCACCATCAACCACATCTGGAGGCGCCCCTGGCCCAACAGGAAGCGACACTGTCACAAACTGCGTAACATACTATGAAGCCCAATCCGGGGACAGCTGTTGGTCCATCGTCAATGAGAAATACACCTATCTGACTCAGGCTCTGTTGACGAAATGGAATCCTTCTCTCGGCGACGCGTGTATCCTTCTCAAGGATCAATACTACTGTGTCGCTATCAAAGCCGCCCAGCCAATGCCCGGTACAATAGATACCTGTAAGACGTGGCATTTGGTAGCCAGTGGTGATGACTGCTGGCAGATTGAGCAGGATAATGGGATTACAGCGGCGCAGTTCAACGCATGGAACCCACAAGTTGGATTTGATTGTGCGGGACTTTGGCTGGGATACTATGTTTGTGTAGGTGTTTAGAATTGATATAGCAATTGGCGTTAGAACTTGTGTAGCATGGAGGCCGCAGCGCGGCTTCCGCAAGGCGGAAGTACCTGTGCGTGCGGACTAATGCACTATTATCCATGGATTAGTTATGTATGAAGTGGATACTGCTCCAAGGGGAATATCAGGAGTCGATAATGCAGCCTAGTCAGGCCAATATATGGGAGTAGGATTAGAGGATGATATCCATTCAGAGTATACGTGTATATTGTCTGTCGTACTATCACGAGTGCTTGAGGCCGAGTGTTTGAGTCTTCTAACTAACAGATCTGTGCTGGCCTTCGGCACCTCGCTGCTCTCAGTCCGACCATTATTCCGCATCAAAACTTCGCGGTGCCGGTGGGCAAACTTAATCACACCAGAGATTAGTCTCTTCTCAATACTACGCATATAGTCCGCAGTGCGATCATCACGCTGTCTCAACTCCTCTTTCTTACATTCTAATCGCTCTCCTTTGGCGAGACTGCCCGTAAAATGCACTGGCGATTAATATGTCTCCCCAAACGCGCACCACCGGCCGCAACGCGGAACCTCGCGACTCAGAGCCCCTGGACCCCAGCAGAGGGAACAATCAACAATGGAGCTTAGGAACACACCAGTGGAGAATAACCACAAAAGCATGACTGAAACAATCCCTGAGCATCCTCGAGACTGCTACCGCCAACACAGAATTGTAAAATACCCCCAAACAACGCAGTGCGGATGTCTCCGTGATCCCAGAAGACCTCCCTGACGAAGCCTTGGATGCTGCACTGCATGTGACGGTCTCGAGCAGTAGGAATCTATTGATAGACTATCTGACGAAATTCTAGCATGAGGAGAGAAAGGAAGGAGACAGGGCCTGCTGGCGACGGGCTATCTAGTGTGTGCAGGGGGCTCGAGTGATTCTCAGTGAATGCCCTACTCCAAACGGACCAAAGAATCAAACATGCTATACAGCTAGCGAGTGTCCATGCTCCGTGACACTTTCCTCGTTTCGGTCGGTACCAATGAGCGTTTGGTTTCTATGTTCGGAGGGCGGTTGTTTCAATGCTTTATTTTTTTTTTCCATCTTCTCCTGTGCCCTGTCACATAGTTAGCAGTATGAGGAATCATGTTCAGCGTTTGCTTTTGACTTTGAAGGTGGTGGATAGACTTCAGCTTCGATTGGCTGTAGGAAAGGAAACATTTCGAACTTGCTTGATGATATGAGCTGGCGCGACCGCATAGTGTCACGGGCTAAAAAAAAGATGGAAGAATCAAAATGCCTTTAGAAAAAGGACGGACTCATAACTGCCAACTACTATGCTCGGAAGGATGTCATAGGCACTATTCGGAGTGAATAGAGGAAGAACTCTAATTCTAGATATCTATCTATCGTACG
>NW_019170457.1:20176-33185 GCF_001890805.1 Aspergillus glaucus CBS 516.65
AAGAAGTTCAAAGAGACAAAAGGAGTACAAAGTGCATAATGCATGTATGCAGTGGCCATAGTCAAAGGATGCTGGCTGCATAGCCGTAGTCCCCCGGTCCTATCATCTCTCTATCATATCCTCTGTGGATACGATTAGGCATGGGCAGGAAGTATGTCGTAAATAGGTGGGCAGGTCGGGCTCTGACTAGTTAGTCGAAGCAGCGATCATATCAATCAGTCTTCAGCGTATATGGAAGTCAACACTTGGTTTAGACCGCCGGCATGGGCCTTCTGTAGCCTGCATGGTCTGGGCATTGGTGTCAATCTCTACTAGTGGTGGGCCCTGGCTAAATTCTGGCTGGGTGTCTGCCATAGCACTATTTGGTTCGGAGTCCTCCTCTGTGCGGGGTCGCTTATTGCCCTGCCGGTCTGGCTTGCGGAGTCGGGTAGAGGTTGCTCGGGATCGGGATTTAGACTGGTTGCTTACCCTCGCCTGTGTCTGTTGGGCAGGGTGCTCTGCGGCCTCTGCAGGAGTAGGGTCCCGCCCTCGCTCTTCTACTGAAGGAGGATCAGAGTTAAGAGGCATAGGGGCGCCCTCATACCATCCGTGCCCAGCCACGCGGTTGTGACGTGCAGCCTCCACCCGTTCCATATGGGCTGGGTAGCTGCGGTCAAAGGCGAAGTGACCTTCTGGGACTTTGTTGCTTTGCTTAACATTTTGCTTCTGGCAGACAGCGCACTGAGCTCTAGCACGGTCTCTTGCTGTAGGGCATTCCTGGGAGGAATGGCCCTGTGCACAGTATGCACAGGAGGTAGGTCGTTTGCAATATCAGGCTATGTGGCCATATGCTTGGCAGTTATTTGATTCCTTAATGGCGCGGTTGGCTCGTTCTACAACCTTGGCTTCCTTATGGTGGCGCAAGGGGTTCACGATCTGGTGATCAGTGTCTCAGATATGGATCTCGAGGTCTTCTTTTAGCGGGAATGGCGTTGCCGGGTTGCTTGGGGAAGTGCTCAGCACCCCGTTTGTGCCAACAGAGCCATTGATAGCGCTCTGCATCCAGCCAGCGACCATGGATGGCTCTGTTGATGTCAGGTGACTTGCCAGAGCTGCATCCTGGTATGATCTGGCGTGGCTAGAGGGACGGGACGCTGAGGAGCTGTTGGTTACTTTAGAACTACATTGAGTGCTGAAAAGCCTTGATCTCCTCTGTCTGCTTATTGAACATGTCTTGGATCTGTTGGAGAGCCTTGTTCTGGCCACTATGGCCTTCATTGCTGTTGCTGCCAGCGCGGTCACGTACCTTTGCTGCGAGGTCTTCAACTGAACTCATAAATCAGATGAATAAATCCCTGGGAGGGGGCATCCCCTGGGCCCTGTCAGCAATCTGCTTCAGCTCTACTGTTTCTGAGAGTATGGCAGCTGTTTGGGCGCGTTGGTTGTGGTCTTGGTGATTGTATGAGTGATCTGGCCACAGAGATGCGGCTCTGACCACTCCTTTCTTCTTTGCCCCCCCCCCCCCCCATTGTTGGCGACAAATGGGGAGTACAACGTTGAAAGTAGAATCAATTCAGAGCGAAGTTAAATACAATATTCGAGTTTTCCACAGTACGAGAACCCTCTCAGAAGGTAGGGTGAGGGGTCGTCACTGGGGAGTTTTTTTTTTTTTTTTTTTTTTTTTTTTTTCTCGGAATAGTAGATATTAACGAACTGAATTCCTATCTAAACTATTGTAGCCATCGACGAGAATATCGAATCTGTAGAGAAAAGAAGAAAAGGAATCTATCTACAGGAAAAAGGGGTTTTTATCCATGGGTTCTGTGGCCGCGCCAAGTGCTTCCTTTGTTTGCTTGCATGGCGGTGTTTATCGATATCAGCCACTGAGGCGGCGTTGAGCCGTTGAGGGAGCCGTCACAATGCCACTGCAAGAGAAGGATGTATAATCGAGGGCATAAACCACGAGTAATGAAAGAATGGCTGAAGCAATGATACCAATTACGATGAATGAAAGTGAAATGGGACTGACCATAATGTGAAATAAAAGTAAAACAGGAACCATCAAATTCAAATTCAACTCAAAAAAGTAATATTGAAAGATAAATGTATATTCTAATGTTCAACAAGGACAGGAGGGTCCTGACTCGCCATCACAACTTTGATCTTCCGCGACATATCCAGCATCTCATCCACATCGCCCGCACGGCTCAGATCATGGCCGGGGAGGTTTTCAAGCTGACTGACAAGCAATGGCAATACAGAAGACTTCCACAAGATGGTATGTAACCTCCTACTTGAGACAGCCGTAGCCATGAGAAGCACAATAGACAGAACCACAGAGGCAGCTGGAAGAATAATCCACGGCCAGCGAACATGAATTAGTGTGCTATTGAGGTATGCCCGTCCATTGACACGGGAAGCCATATGGCTGGAGCGGATGTTATCAGTCATACTGGTGGCCATTTCAACCATTGATTGGGTCAGGTTGTTGCTGTTGTATAAAATCAGAGAGGATTGAATTCCTGAAAAAGATTTGGCGTCATCTGCGTCATCTCCCTCCTCATTCACTATAAGAGTGCCATTGAAGAGTTTGATCATCATTCGTCGCATGGGGATCCAGGTGGTTGAGGAGATAATGTAAGTTGAATTTTCCGATAGGGTTTTGCTCCCACTGAATGGGCTCAACCAGCGAGTCCAAAAGTCTACTTTGCTCTGGACCTGGGCTTGGACATAGAGGTTCTGACTCGTCTTAGTCTCGAGGAATCGATGACCGGTGGAGAAGTAATTCTGTGTATACTGCCTTTCACACCAGTAGACTGAGCACTCTGTCATGGTGGGCTTTTGTTCCGGCACAGTGATATTGTGGTGGTAATATATCAGGTCTTGCTCATACTTGGCTGCAAAGAAAGATACAATCGGTTTTGGGGTTCCATCGTCGCTTGTATCAGACGTTATGATAGACGTCCAAGGCTGACGGGGCATTGATATCCATTTCACAACTTTTGAAGTGTCCATTGTATTCCACATGATGCCAGGAGTAAGATTAAAGCCACTTGGTGCCGTGTAGGTGCAATTGGTAGGGGTTGATGACCATTCGTCGCCAATATTACCATTGGAGCGAGGTGCAGATGGCACGCAGGTCTGAGTTGCCTTGGCCGTGACGTCTTCACACTCACTACAGATGCCAAGGGTGATAAAGTCATCATAGTCGCAACTCCCTGAGGAGCAAATTGGCTCCAGGCGGTTATTTGTTTGGGATAGGCCACTGAAAATTGCAACCTGCATCCTTGGCTCGACTTCACTGACAGAAAGCTCGTTCTGAACATTGTTCAATACACTGGTTGCCCATCGAGGCCAATATTGGTGTGTAGTCTGAGTATATGCTGTTTCATTTGGAGCCAGCAGTCGATTTGAAGGGAAAGAGAGAATCTGCTGCGCAAACGGATCGATAGCGACAGATAGGATCATCAGAAATGCTCCCACCGTCGCCAAACCTGGCCTCAGTCTCCAAAAGATTTCCAAAGAGCCCCAGGGACCACGGCTAGCTTGGTCTAATACCTGCATATGATAGAGGGGAGTTGGATTCGGATGTTGACTTTGGTTCCATTTCAGCTGGCTGAGACACGCTGAGACCGGTATAAGCATGGCTGCTTTTGCAATGGTAACAATCACGGATGCGACTGCATTGGGCGATACTCGGTATTCCCAGTCATCGTAGAGCTTTCCATCCACGTATTTGAGGAATCCGATCAGGAGCACGATGCAGATGACACTGACTATAGCACCTCCAATCTCCCAGAGCCAGGAGCGAGCCCAGTCAAGCCGTTTGACTTTCTTCGTTCCATCTTGGAAGTTTGCCTCTTTTGACTCTGATGGTGGCGAAGATTCAGTGAGATCGAGCAGGGCTAAAGACGGCTGTGGATTGGGGAATATGGGCGTACTGACTGTGGCTTTCGGCGGGCTCTAGTGGAGCTTTCGATGCAATGGAGCTGCCTCGATGGGCCTTTTGATCCGGTTCTGATGCTCGTTGTTCTCGGTGAGTGGGTTTTGTTGGGAGAGTAGCCGTCTGGGACGTGTGCCGGTCAGGACTGCTGTGGTTACTGTCTACTCCAGGCTGATTACCTAGTGCCGAGTACGAGAAATGTGTTGTCATTGTTGCATGGAGAACTTCCGTACTTCAGATATGACTTCTCGGGTAGTTAGCTGCAAGTGGATGACAAAGGGTATAAAAATATAAAGAAAGAAGACTCGAGGCACAGAGAGTTCAATACTGGGCCTCAGGGGAGGGATTTTGGTATGTGAATGAACCAATCGACGGAGAGTTCCTCAGCTGAGTGCCCCATAAATTTAGCTGTAAAAATTGCATACAGGGGGCCGCGGCGGGTGCCGAGCGGAACATGTAAAGCTTGAACCATTTTAGACCCCCAATAGACTTCTCCGCTTCTGCCTGGTAACTGCAGGTATTGCGCCCGGTCACAAGTATCCAATGGCAGAAATACCTCATCGATGATCGTCTCAGGCTCGTGTTTCAACCTGGTGGCCTGAGGCTGGCAGTCACTGGTCTTAACCTCACAGGGCAGTGATAGGCAGTAAATATCACTTGTAAAATGGATCATAGTTGTAAAATAGAGACATTTTGCTATTCTATGGCATCACTAAATCGAAGCGGTCGGTTTTGTGAGGTAAGATTGCAGGCTTGGCTTTTGCACATTTTAATCGGCTTTTGATCCTCGATGGCCATGGTAGCCATTTAACACCAAAATTTGATCAAATTTGCAATCAAAATGATATCATTCCAATCTGCATGCCAGCACATTCATCACATCTTTTACAGCCACTTGATATTGGCTGTTTTGCAGTGTTAAAGCGAGCATATGGTCATCTTGTTGAAACCAAAATGCGCCTTGGGGTCAACCATATCGACAAATTAGACTTCCTTGAGGCCTACCCACATGCACGAATTGAAGCTTTCAAACCTGATACTATCAAAAATAGCTTCACAGCAGCTGGTTTATTGTCTTTTGACCCTGATCGGTTGCTTTCAAAGCTCAATATTCAGCTTCGTACGCCAACCCCCCTCCCCAGAAGCCAGGGTAGTGATTGGGAGCCAAAAACACCTTGAAACCACATGCAATTACAAAAGCAATCCTCATCAATTAAAACAGAAATAAATGGATTTAAATACTAGTATATATGGGGGGCGGGTGCGTCACTCGCTTGTGGATTACGTTATGAAACTTGACACATACGAACTTAGTTACAATCTGTCAGGAATCTGTGTATTGAGCTACAGAGCTACAGATTACTCATTCATTGCTACTCTAGAATCATTACCGTAATCTATCACCGAAAGGCGCATATCACCGAGAGGCGCGCCTCGGTATTCCATACAAAATAGTAGTTTTTAACACTACAATATCTCAACTGCGAAACATCTACAAATATTACAATCTTGTATACAGGTTACTACAGTATTCAGCTGGTATGGACCAAGAGTACAACTACTCCAGACTGATATTTCTTTAGGTAACATAAATTACTACTGTATTATTTTGTATTTTCTGATATACTAGTATTGACAGGTACAAGAACATGTAAAAGATGAAAGAAAACTATATATATTCTTTTGAGGCATTGATATATATTCTTATTCCATGGATCATTCTCTATATCCATTAATGGTTGAAATATGGTGGTTATAACAACTGCCATTTTTGTATGGGATACAGAGGCGCGCCTCTCGGTGATATGCGCCTTTCGGTGATAGATTACGTTAAGTGTTATTTTAGTGTCGTAGCAGACTCACACAACCATCCTGTCATAGGCTGCGGATGTCGTATAACTAGTTAAGTAGTGTGTGTGTGTGTGTGTGTGTGTGTGTCTATTTTACGTCGAGGTTCGGGTCTTTCCACGCATCCTTGGGAACCTCGGAAGCGGAAAAGCCCTGGTCCCGGTGCGGGACATACGACGGGCAGATCGAGACTGCCTGTCACCTAGCTAAACTACCATCTATCATCTATATACAGGTAGCCCCCCGCGCGGGGGGCTGCTTGGGTTTTCATGACTGTCAAAGCAGCGAAATTGCGCGTATTGGTTTGCAACAAAAAGCATGAACGCGAACAAGAAGGGCAGGGAAGGGGTACAATAAAAAGGGGAAAGAAAGGGGAGAGAGAGAGAGGAAGGGAGACCGGAGGTAAGCCTGGATGTCCCTGGATTTGGTGAGTTTTGATGGCCTAATGTCGTCGGCAGATATCTGTATAGAAGTTGGATTCTCCCAACCAGCCTGCAAATGCAGTGTATCCAGCCTTTGTGCAGAGGATATAAGTCACAGACCGGCGGCCCCATGGATGTGCTGCTGCTTTGCGGCCCTCCCTGCAATGATAGAAATGGGATGGTTCCTTTCTGCGGCCGCAAGAGCATGTCAGCAGGGCGTCATCATGTTTAAAGCGTTCATGGTACTCTGCAAAGTCACCATGTCCGCTCCTGGCGGCAAGGAGGCGGCCCAGGGCTGTTCGTGGAAGGAGGAGCTCTGGGGGGGGGCGCTTCTCCAGGCTTATCCTGAGGTCCTTGTATCGTTTGGGGGCCTTTTCTGCCCAGAACTGTGCAAAGGCATGCCAGTGCATCCTCTGTGCTATTTGTCTGGCAGCTGCTATTGACGCAGGTGCTATAGGGAGATTCAGGGGCCCATGGCAGCCCATCTTGGCTTCTTTGTCGGCTTCTTCATTGCCTTCAATGCCTGTATGCCCAGGGACCCATTTCACATGCACCCTGCCTTCCTGTACGCCTGGTGCTCTGGTGCGGTTTGGCCATGTTTGGGCAGCTTCTTGGAAACTCCTGAATACTGACTGACTTGATCCTGTGGGCTGGCCTTGGAGTTGCTGTAAACTAGTTAAGTAGTGTTATTAGGAAGGGGGATGATCAGTATCCAGTTACCCCGCACGGCGTAGAGTTGCATTCGGCGCGGATTGGCGCGGATTTTGCGGCTTCGCTGTGCCACTCTAGCACGGCGCACATATGTAACTATGTATTTGTTTTATCTACTAGTATCGAGCCGTGACAATTACTATGTGGCTCATCACATGGGACCTCCAGTGGCTGGCTGAATGACCACGCATGGAATTCACTGAAGTGCAGCCAATTCCCCACTCGTGTGGGGTTTCAGCTGAACAATTGTCATGGGTTCTGCCAATAGTTGCCCATGATAAAGATGAGTTGGGTGAGGCAAAGCTGGGCCCATAAGCATGATGAGCTGTATGCGCAGATTCCTCAGCTAGCCACATCTGCAGCATAGAATTATATATATTCCTATAATATCCGCCAACAAACACCATTTTTCTTGAGTCAGTGATTATCCAGCAAGTGCCGCAAAGATTTCTGGATATTATATTCAACAAACCTCCTGTTATCTCACAATGTCTAAGGTGGGATATATATAATACAATCCTGAAAACTGGGAAAAAAACAACTCCTCAGTGGCGACCCCCCCCCTACCTTCTGAGCGAGTTCCCGCACTGCGGAAAACTCGAATCCTATATTCAACTTCACGCGGAATTGATTGATACTACTTTCAACGACGTTCTCCCCAGTTGTCGCTGACAATGGGGGGTGCAAAGAAGAAAGGGGTGGTCGGAGCCACATCTCTGTGGCCCAACTGCTCATACAATCATAAAGACCACAACAAAGGCGCCCATGCAGCTGCCATTCTCACAGAAACAGCAGAGCTGAAGCAAATTGCTGACCGGACCCAGGGGCTACCCCCCTGGGATCTATTCATCCAGTTTATGAGTTCAGTTGAAGATCTTGCAGCAAAGGTGCGCAACCATGCCAGCAACAATGGCAGTGAAAACCATGATGGCCAGAAAGAAGTACTCCAACAAATCCAAGATATGTTTGATAAGCAGACAGAGGAAATGAAAGCTCTACAGTACTCAATGCAGTCCCTGAAAGCAACCAATAGCCCCCCAGCATCTAACCCCTCCGGCCATGCAAACTCTTATCAGGATGCGGCTCTAGCAAGTCACCTGACATCAACAAAGTCCTCTTTGGTCTTGAACTGGATGCAGGGCAATACCAATGGATCCATTGGCACAAATGGAACACTAAGCACCTCTCCAAGCAACCAAGCAACCCCATTTCCACTGAAAACAGACCTGGAGATCCATATCTGAGGTACAGACCACCAGATTGTCGACCCGTTGCGCCACCAGAAGGAGGCCAAGGTTGTGGAGCAGGCAAACCGGGCCATTAAAGAATCAAACAATGCTATAATTGTCCACCAGTCAGTCTCTACAGGCCGCATCCTGCCCAGCGGGGATGTTATCCTGTGCACAGAGAGCCTGGAAAATGTGGAACAACTAGCCAGAGCGGCAAAAGACTGGTGCCTCACCTTTGGAGACAATGCAACCATCAAAAGAAGAACTTATTGCATTGTTATGAACAGTGTCAACTGCAAGCTTGATCTAGCAGCTGCCCCAGCACGCATTAAGGCGGATAACTTAGGACGCCTGGCCTCTGCCCCCACAGTGATCATGTACACTGGGTGGCTTCTTGGTCCTCGACATATCGCGGAACACAAACCAGAAACATCAAAGCTAATTGTCGAGTTCAACAATGACTGGGCTGCAAATATAGCCATACTGCTTGGCCTGGCAATTGACAGCCGCGACCACCCGTGCGAATACTACGACCAAACTCATCAGATCCAGCAGTGCTTCAACTGCCAAGCATATGGCCACATAGCCTGAAACTGCAAGCGACCTACCTCCTGTGCATACTGTGCACAAAACCATTCCTCTCAGGACTGCCCTACAGCAAGAGACTGTGCCAAAGCCCAATGTGCAGTCTGCCAAAAACAGAACACTAAGCAAAGTGAGAAGACCTCAGAGGATCACTTTGCCTTTGACTGCAGCTGTCCAGCTCATGTGGAATGAGTGGAGACTGCACGTCATAACAGAGCACATGGATGTGGATGGTATGAGAGTGCCCCAGTCTCTCTTGGCTCTGTAGGCCTCTCAGGGGAGGAACAAGGCCAAGACCCCACCCCTGCAGAAGCTGCAAAGCACCACACTCAATGCTGCGGCCCAGGCCGACCCAGAAAGAGCAATAAAAGACCTCGCACAGAAGATGAGCCTGAACTAAATAGTGTTATGGCGGATACCCAACCAGAAAATGAGATGAATGCCCAAACCCAGACTCTGCAGCCCAGAGAGGGCCCTCACCAGTGAACTAGAGCAAGAGCTCTCAGTGCCCCAAGCACTGACACTGCTCTGAGAGCACTCAGACAGACTTGAAACTGATGCAAAAGCTATAATCAGCACCATGGTCAAGAGTCTGATGATGAGCAAAGCCAGTATCACTCCAATGAAGACCCAATGGAGGAAGAATTGTAATCAATGATGGATCTTAAACAAATTTGAATCCTGCAGGCCAACTGTTGGAAATCATGTGAGAAAGTGATGATACACCTCTTTGGTGAGAAAGAGGTGCGCGACCTAGAGATCCTGGCTATCCAAGAGCCCTATATCAACAGACACACAGACCAAGTGACCACATATTCACAAATGCTCGGAAACTGCTTTCACCTCCTGATCAAACCTACTAGCAAGGACACTAATGTGGCTGGGATGCCATGGGTATGCTTCTTTGTTAGCAAGGCGCTAGATCCAATGAAGTGGGCGATCCAGCATCATACTAAGGACCTGAGCACCTTGACCCTGCACACAAGAATAGGCCCCATACACATTCATAACGCATATAATCCCAGCCCTGTGACAGGCCAACCCAGCGTCATTGACACATTGAACAACGCGCTGGCTGGACACCCTGGCCAACAACATGTGGTAGTGGGTGACTTCAACCTCCATCATCCAATGTGGAACTGACTTGACTATGACCACCGCCATGAAGAAGCAGATGATCTCATCTGGATAGCTGAGAACCATGGCTTAGAACTGCTTACACCGCCGGGCATGATTACATATGAAAAGCACACAGGCAGGGGGCGCCACCAGACTACAATTGACCTGGCATGGGGAACTACTGAGGTGACAGATCTCCTAGTGCGCTGCCAACACTGATGAGACTGGATGCATGCAGCAGATCATGTACCAATTCTCACAGAATTAGATATACCTGTACAGAAGTCCCCAGAAAAGCTAAAGATGCAATGGCTGGAAGCTGATTGGGACATCTTCCTAAAAGCAATGGCCGCAAATCTCCAGCCTATATGCCCCCTAGCTACCACTGAGGAGATAGATGCCACAGTTGACCACCTGATTAAAACCATCCAACACTCTGCAAAGAACACTGTTCCTGTATCCAGGATCACACCATACATGCGCCCAGGATATCTCCCAGAACTAAAGGGACTACGCAACAATGTTAACTGCACACGATGCTGGGCCGCTTCTGGCCAGGAGGAAGACATCAAGGCATTCTGTCAGGCCAAGCATACACTGGGCCGAGAAACCGCTAAACTGAGCTGAGACAATCACCATACCCGCGTGGAGGATGCAACTGAATCAATAGAAGGCTTCTGGAAACTGGCCTGTTGGGCACGCCGCTGCTGGGGTGTCCAACCAACCTACACACCAACTCTTCATACAGGGGACCAAACATATGACACTCCAGAAAGGAAAGCACAGGCACTGTGGGAGACACTATTTCCCCCACCTCCTGAAGCAGATCTCTCAGACATCCCTGGTTATGAATACCCTGAACCACTACAGATGCCTGCCATTACAGAGAAAGAAGTCTGTCAGGCAGTCCAGCAGGCTGCGCCAAACAAGGCCCCCAGCCCTGATGGGATACCAAATCTGACACTACACCGCGCTCTAGCCATTCCGGTCTTCCTGGGCCATCTCACTAATCTGTTCAATGCTTGCCTGCATTTGGGATACTGCCCAGAGCACTTCTGAAAGTCAACTACAGTGGTATTGCAGAAGCCCAGCAAACCTGATTACACAGATCCAAAGGCATACAGGCCCATTGCACTGCTTAACACAATTGGAAAAGCATTAGAAGCAGTCATTGCAACCCGCATAAGCTATATGGTTGAAGCGCACAGTCTCCTACCACAGACCCATATTGGTGGCCGCAGAGGGTGATCATGTGAGCATGCTATTCACCTGCTGCTGGAACAGGTCCATGCCTCCTGGCGTACTGGTGCATTGGTAGCCACACTGCTTACCCTGGATGTCAGCAGCGCATTCGACAACGCTGCACATAAACGCTTGATCCATAACCTCCAAAAATGAGGGATCCCAGGCAGTGCTGTCAACTGGATAGCAAGCTTCCTATGCCACCACAGCACAGATATTGTACTAATGGAGGGTGCAACAGGCCAGTTTACCACAGATACAGGCATACCCCAAGGCTCACCCCTCTCTCCAATACTCTACCTGTTCTACAACGCAGATCTAATCGACCAAATACATGAGGCTTACCCTGGAAGAGCAATGGTCACCGGCTACATTGACAATATATGTATACTTGTCTGGAGCCGGGCTGCTGCAGCTAATTGTCAACATCTTGAGCAAATACACAGAATTGCAGAATGATGGGAGATCCAGCATGCCTCTAAGTTTGCCCCAGCAAAATATGGCCTGATACACCTATGGCAAAAGGCCTGAGGCGTCCCTAGACCATTGAGCTCAACTGATGCTTCAGTCAAAGTGCAGGGGGTGGAGGTTAAGCCTGTGCCTACCCTTCACTACCTTGGCATCCAGCTAGACCAGCACCTCACTGGAATGAAACAAATTGAACATGCCCAAGTTAAAGCCACTGAAATGATAGCAGTGCTGTGCTCCATAGCAGGATCAACATGGGGAATCACTCTAACCCACCTCCGCCAAATGTACACAGCCATCCTATGGCCGCAGATCACATTTGCCAGTTCCACATGGTTCATACGGGCTGGATGGGGCTTCAAGGCGGCAGAAAATGCGGCTAAGAAAGCCATGGAATCTATCCAGCACAAGGCCCTCTACAGGATAGCTGGTGCATTCAGAACAACCTCTCAAGCTGCTCTGGAGATATGCCTCAACATACCTCCTCCAATGATCGCATTGGAACATGCAGCCAAAGAATCATACCTCTGAATTGCCACATCACCCCTTATGGCCACCCTCAGCAAGATATGACATTCTGGCCAATGACCAGCGCCAAGGAACGCAAGGGAGCGACGCATGCGATGGGCCACCAGCCCAGACCATGATCCTTTAACATCACCATTAGAATGATGGGAGTGACGAACCGCAATTTCTCAGGACAAGCTGGAGATTATACACCCACATGTGACCCTGCCTTGGTGGGCAGGCCTGAAACCCCATATAGCAGAAACTCAGGAAGCTGCTCTTGCAACTCACAATGCCATCTTACACAGCAGAGCTGATATCATTGTGTACACAGATGGCAGCTTGACAGAACAGGGAGTTGGAGCAGCAGTAGTTTTGCCTCTGGGGTGCCAAGCAGTTCACATTGGCTCTCAAGCTACCCACACTGTATATGCAGCAGAATTACAGGGCATAAAGATGGTGCTTACCCAAATACGCAACCCAAGTGGACTGGAATCACAATGTTCCTATCAGACCCGTACAGCAACCATCTTCACAGACAACCAGGCAGCAATACAGGCATGCTCAGCTCCAGGAAGGTCTTCTGGCCAATATATCCTGAGTGATATTGCATGCACTGCATCTCAACTACAGGAATGTGGCTGGGATATACAACTGTATTGGCTCCCAGGTCATGAAGGCATCTATGGCAATGAGTGTGCTGATGCTCTTGCAAAAGAAGCTGCTAATTCCCCAGCACCCAATGGCGCGGAAGAGCTCACTCTCATGGCCAGCATTTGAAGAATCCTCCGCATAGAAGCAGCAAATGCATGGAAGACTGAATGGGCTGCTTCCCCCCATGGGAACTCCGTCTGTCGTTTATGGAAAGAACCCTCAAAAGCACCATTGCAGCTATACCAAGGCCTTCAGAGAGCTGCTACATCAGTCCTCATTCAAATGCAAACTGGGAAGATTGC
>NW_019170457.1:33555-85325 GCF_001890805.1 Aspergillus glaucus CBS 516.65
TGGCCATGGGAACAGCGGCACGAAAACCAGCAGCACGGGATATACAACACGCGGAATGAGATATCAGGATATGTGTATAAAGGCGACGATGTACATAGCGACTACCATTACGGCGGCTTACCCGGCCGCCCCGCAGGACCTGCCGCCACTCGGCCTATAGGGCTGACAGATGCGTGTATGAATAATAATAATAATAATAATAATAATAATAATCCTGAAAACTGCTATTTATATTAATTTGCATATAGTATTTTTCTATCACTTATGAGACCGTAGATGCATGGGGGGAGAAAACCGACAAGGTTGATGAGTATGTTGGAGCAGAAAGGTCCTAGGGACTTAAAATATGCTATGGCTGACAATCTCAGGATAATTGAAGAATTAACTGGAACCTTGGAGTACCCTCGAACCAAGGTGTTACCTCAAATTATATTTTACGTTAGGTATGGCCCCTCCAACAATACTATTGTTTCTATATATCTTATGAATAGACTGGTCCTAATTTTCTGACTCAATTCTAGACTCGATGAAGACGGTATTAAACGATTGAGGGACCTTGGCGAAGTAATTGTCCAAGAGATGGAAAATAATGATGATGATTAATTGGCTATATGCCGCTGTCAACTACAATAGCTTGGAAGGATATCTTAGGCACTATTCGGAGTGAATGGAGAAAGAACTCTGATTGAGAAAACTATCAAGCATAAGGGCCTATTTATTGGCCATCAAATAGCTACTAAAGGAAATCGTGAAAGATGTCCAAAAAGACAAAATGAATGCCAAAAAAAAAAAAAAAAAAAAAAAAAGCAGTATGTGCTGTCCATTGTGAAGGGACGCTGGCTTCATAGCTGTAGACCCCCAATCCTATCATCTGTCATATCTTTACGTACCTATTTTCAGACAGCAATAAGACGTATGTTATATCAAACAATTTCGGTTATAGACGGAAGTCAGCAGCTGCCTATGGGTGTGTAAAATACAATAGCAAAAAATTGTGGTGCCCAAGATTACTCAAACCACATGCCCTTGTCAACTGGAATGACAACTGCCAATTTGATTGATTAAGTTTTCTCCATGGTAATTTCATTGCCAGTTATATATGTCAAGCTGCACAAGCTACAGGTTTTCTTCTACGTCTCCACAGCTATCATACCCATATTTGAGATTTCGTGATTATCTGGACTCTAGCAATAATGGGCAAGCAAGGCTTTAGCGATACCATGTCTGACAAGAATGATGGTTACTCCGGGTGGAATATTGCCTTCGGAATCATGAGCACCATTGGGAGTATCACAGCTGGTATTCTGAATCAGAATGACTACGCCCAGTTTGTGAAACAGCCTCATGATGTTATCCTTGGGCAGCTGATTAGTTGTCCACTGTATGCTATCGCGTGCAATGTCACTGGGATATTGGTCACAGTGACTACGCAAGAGCAGTAGGGTGAGGCGTTGTGGAATCTGCCTGATCTATTGAGTGCAGTGATTACACATGGAGAATCCTGTTCTTGTGCAGCGGCATTCTTTAGCAGTGCTGCATTGGCTATTTCGCAGATTGGGGTTAATGTTCCTGGGAATGCGCTGTCGGGGGGTACATATCTCCTACCACTGGCAGGTAGGCAGTTCTGATGATGACTAGGATTCGACCTCGCCGCTACATTCCCAAAATTTGTCAACCTCCGACACAGTGCATATCTAACGGCATCAATACCTGTTGTTTGTAATCTGTGGAAACTAGTTAACACAGTGACAACCTTCCTTGTCCGCGCTGAGCAGTTACTCTGTATTTCTGGGTCCAATGATTAGAATCATGATCGCATCATATCTCGTCATTCATCGGAGTTGTCACGGGCTCGGAAACTAGCAGATAAAACGAATAATATATATATCTAGACTAGGTAGCATAACGACGAGAATATCGAATCTGGGGAAGAAGAAGAAAAGAAAATCTATCTAGGCGACGAACGGTCTTTATAGGCATTTGTGTGGTGCGGCTCAAGCCCTTGTTTGCCCATATTGCTTGTATGGCATCGTTTGATATGTTGGCGCTGTTTGTCTGGCGTTGAGCCGTTGAGCCGTCACAGGAGTAGGATCAAAATGGAGGATCTATTTCCTTCTCAAAATCCGAGGGATAGCAATAAAGTCAGCTACAACAAGAATAAGAGGTCTACTACTACTACTACTAATATAAACAGCCCTGTACATCCTTATACAGCTCTAGTTCCCCGGGGGCCCATGAGGGCCCCGAAATCTCCTGATCTCCCTCGCATCCATTCCCATACGCAAGCACCCGCGTATTCCATCTAAGCATCGTGGGTTGTACTAACCCGGTATGAGGCCGGCAGGGTTCCAAATTGACCGAGGAGCAAGACCGGTAGTAGTAGTAGTAGTAGTATTCATACCCTTTCAGCGTGCCATCTCTACTGGCCGCTATGCCGGGGGTTTATCCGGTCCCTATCCTAAGATGACTAGAGCTACGGTATACGTACGTACGCGACGTCGGGCCTGGGCTTGGAAGCGCATTGTGAGATGTATCTCTTTAGGGAGAAGAGTTTTATGGGATATTAAGATTATATTAGAATCAATGAAAGGCTTTATTGATGCTTGAAATAATTCATTCTGAGCTGGAAGATTGCTCTGCTTTATAGCTTCGTCATGGTTTTATAATAAGAGCACTTTTCCAAAACGCCTCACTATCTTGATCACGAAGGATTCAATCACATGGCCCCATGGGAACAGTCATTGCCTAAATGGCAGATCCAGGCAGAGAACAGGCTGATCTTGACATGCTCATACTGAGTATTACAGGTGAAAGGATACTAGAGTGGGAAGATGAATAACACGCCCCTGCAGCAACAGACAGGCAGAGATTCCTTTTCTAATTTGCTATCGAATGGAACTCTATCAAAAACTGACGATCCGTTGGAAGGGACTTCGAAGGATGAATATGAAGTCAGAAGGCTGGGATTAAAACTGGTTAAAGAGAGGTTTGTTATGCTGTTGGGGCTCTTAGGGACTCAGGGTTTGCTTACGGGCGGACGATCTACCGCTACATGCAGCGGCACAGCCCCACCAAAGTAAGGCTGAATCATCCCGCCAAGACTGATATTGCTCCAACTCTCTCTTGACCAGAGAGCAACGAATTCTTCTTTAATCCTCCGGAATCCAACCAGACACTATCATCCCCCGATAATCAGTTATCTTCAGCAATACTTTGATCCCCGGCAGATAGAGAGCCTCATCGCCATGCCAACCCTTGTGATGAACCCGGAATACTCAGTGGAGTTCGAGGACAAGCCACTCCCTTTGAGATTGTATGACGAATTCGACGAGGAAGAGGAGCTCTGGATCAAACCCAGACTGGAGGCTTTAGTGAAAGGGGATCTGACCCCTAGCCAGGCGGCCGTCGAGTTTGATACTATGCTCACAGAGGACACAAACCGAAAACACGACAAACTGATGAAACGGACAGACCCGCGCAACCTCACACCGGAAGAAGAAGGACAGGGCGCCAACATGTACACAATTATGCCGCATCCAAGGATCTATATTGGACCGATGTTTTCATCAATTTCCCGGCTGTGCTCGGCATTTCCGCCCTATCACGAAGGACAAACGCGTATTGTTGAATTCCTTCTGGCACTACGATCACTTCCACGCCATGAAATCTTCAAAGACCTGCCCCCGGAAGACCCTAACGAGCCATATCCCACCTTGACACTGTGGCCATTTGAAGAACGAAGCTGGGAAGGTTTTCCAAATCATTTTCATTATGAGATAACAGGTACCTTTCCCTAGCCAAACTTATAATCACTGACCGATCTGACATGAACCTTCTCAGAATGCTACCCACCCTTTCGCTGGCGCAACTTCAACTCCGCCATGGCCCGCCTGGCAAGCTCAAACCTGTGTGACTGCGATTTTCTGAGCTCCCTTGATGATATCCTGCCGTCAAGCAGTGAATATCCTGATTTGAAGAAGCGTCCAATTGATGGACCGAACAAGATTGGAAACTATCTTGTTGGAGCTGCCCAGTGGATTATGTGGCCGGATGAAGGTCGTTATGTCTATCAGCAATGCAAGAAGGTTGAGAGTGTATCCGAGCCCCGCGAAATGTGGAGTATGGAGTGTTGGAGGGAATGGAAGAATCAGTTTGCTTTTGTCGCGGGTGATGACCGGTTTGCTGAGAGGTACAGGGAGGTGGCTGAGCAATCATATCGCCAGATGCTTGTTTATGAGAGTGAAGACACGGCTTAAGGAGAACGAGTTGGTTTGTAAACCAGGTTACAGAACCAGTACTTTACTTTCTATTATGTACATTTGAGTCCTTCTCAATTGTACTGGGTCTTTTATCGGACTTTAGGAACACCTTTTTGGGAGTTTAGAAAGAGAGGCGTGCATGGAAAGCATCAGGTAAATTTTCTCTCGTCACTGGATAACAATTGATCAAATTGTAGCTGAAAACTTGACATGTAATTGATGCTATGCCAACATGATGGATCTTCGAAGACTCATCATACAGCAACAGGCTTAACGGGTCGATACCTCTCACCCGTTTGCGGGTTTTGGCTAGGTCTAAATGGGAGGGAGGGGGATTCGATGTCGACTCTCGGAATAACTTCAAAGAAAATACAGATCAGGGCAGAACCAGAGATTGACCAGAGAATAAAGAGGTACTTATAAATTATTAGAAAGAAATCGCCATTGGTTATGCCCCTCTACTCGCTCACACTCACCTACAGTTATCAATATAGCATCCCAAAAGCAGCATCAAATTCAGAGCAAAATTGAGGATCGGTACGCTATCTGTGGTATGATTTTGACCAATAGTCCATTGGATACCTCCTGGGTGAGTTGGGGGGTGATGCTACTTTTTGGTCGCATGACCAGGGGTAAGCCTGAGTAAGTTCACTATAGAGAAGGCGAACAGTCACCCAAAAATTGCGCTGCGCCGATACAAAGGAGAGTTGTACAAAAGGAATTCAATGCGGTGGTAGTTGATAGGGCCCAGGCCCGCGTGTGTGTGCGGCCTCGGCCCTGTCATTGTAGGGGGAAAAGGAGAGGTTGTGGGCTCGGCTGGGTGGGCCATGGAAGGAGCTGTGCTGGGAAGTCGTGCTCTTCAGCTCTAGGGTCTGTAAACTGCACTGTTTTCACTCAGTTCTCGTCTTGGCTGGACTCATCTGTTGACAGTTCGTCCTGCTGTATCTGGGCGTCCTGGACTGCTTTAAACTGCCCTAGTAGTCCTGTGCGGAGCATGAAGTCGGCCACCAGAGGTGTGGCAGCGGGGTTTGAGATCATTGCTTTGTAGTCAGATCCCACTTCCGGCGCAAAGTATCGCAACTTGGAGAAGAGCCGTCAATGGTGGCGGAACCGGGGGCAGTGGAGGATGACGTATTTGGGGGTTTGGACCCCTTCATTGCAGGTGTAGCGTGGGGATTCGGCTACGCCGATGCGGTGGAGGAAATAGTTGAGGCCAACCCGCTGCTTTCGTAGTTGGATGAGAATGCTACTCCATGCCTTCCTCATTCCCCGAAAGGGGAGGAGACTCTTCATGTATGGCAGGAGGACTAGGCGTCTTGTGGGTGCTCCTGGAGCGGACGGGGGGGTCACGCTCCAGGCCCGTTCCCAGGCTAGTTGCGCGGTGCGCCGGGCTTCTGCACATAAGCATGCCGCCAGCACTGTGGGCTGGGGGCGTGGTGTGCCGTTCATGGCTGCGGCTTTAGCTTCATGGTCGACCCGTTCATTGCCCGGGATCCCTGTGTGTGCTGGGATCCAGTGGAAGGAAACCTTGGCACCCTCTTCCCAGAGCAGGTTCAGGAGGTCATAGATTTCCCTGACAATTTATTGACCGGAGGGTCGCTTGGGTGAATGGACAGCTCTGATGGCCGTTTGGTTGTCTGTCATGATGGCTGCACTATCTGCGTGGCCTGATGCGCGTTCAAGGATGGATGCAAGGGCCAGGACCATGCCCTTCAGCTCCGCCGCGTAGACTGTGGATTCCAAGGTTGAGCCTAAGGCCGCGTGGTAGACTGTACCGGTCTCTGGGATCTATGTAGCTGCCCCAATGTATCCGTCTATGCCACTACCGTCTGTGTACGCGAGCTAGGCGGTGGGGAACTTGGCCACATGGTGGTGGAGTGCGGTGGCCTCGTCAGCGCCCCTCGCGATGTGGGTGTCCGGTTGGGTGTGCCATGGGGGGCGGATGTATGGTTTACGCCTCTCCCAGTTGGGATTGGGTGTCAGTGGCGTCCCTTGGCGCCAGCGGGCGTGGGCTTCTAGGGGTGTGCAGCCGCTTCGGACCTTCTCCTCAGTGGTGCGTAGGACTGGGTCGTAACCAGGGCAGTTCTAATCAGTTTGTTGACCGTTGCTCTGAAGGACAGGGTTGCTGTTGGAGCTATGGTCGGTATGGCAGACGCGAAAATTACCAGTTGCCTCTCTCGAAGGCACGTCGGACGTATACCGCATGGTCATACTGGAGATAAAAAGGGGCCTGTGAGCACAACCCGGGGTTTCTTGCACCGTTTTATGTTGTGGATATAATCAGACATGTCGTTGAGGGCGTGGAGCAGGCAGCACAGATGCACTTCGAAAGCCGCTTCGGGGTGATCTAAGACGGCGGGCCGGAGGTAGAAGTTGTTCTACCTCAACCCGTGTTCCTCTGGAGAAAAACTCGTAGAAGATACCTTCCACTCCCTGTAAAATACTCAGTTCCCGCTCATTATCAAGTTGAGGGATACTCGGAGATAACGGAAGAAGGTGAAAGGCCGCCTAGGACAGCTACAAGAGCGCGTTGGACTGTTTCCGATGATATATTGGTATCGGTTTATGCAACGAGAAATTTGACATTTGTCTATGTAAGTAAGTGAGTGAGCAAATGAGAGTCTGGTGCAGGAAGGTTTGCTACTTACGCGCCGTAAATATATTTATACCCAAAGCGTTCTAAACGCAGCCAATTGTATGCTGTGTCCTCCCCTGTAAAATTTGCTTACCCCTGCATTGTTTTAATTTCGGGCGCTAAATACGGAAACTGGTCTCGTTCAACATGTTTGTGTAACCTATACTACGATTTCCATATAGGCTGTGAAATATATTATCTGTTCTGTTCACGGTAAATGGGACATTTTGCTCTCAGACTGTATCACAGCTTTATATTTCTGTGAGATATATTCTCAGTTTCTCTGGTAAATTAGGGCTTTAGCAATCTCAGGGCTGTGTTTCGCAGCATACAACCCTCACTGGAGTACCATCTTTCACCCATGTCAAAAGACATATAAAACTACAGGCCTCTGCTAAAACATTTTCTTCTTGTCTTCCATAACCTCGCTGACTTTTTCAATTGATCGATATTAATTCAGTCACTCCGAATTCATTCATTCGTAAAAATGGAACCATTCAACAGTCTCTTGTCCGTCTTGCTCTCGGTATTCGCATGTTTCGGGCCCCAAAAAGGTTGACGTACTTGACGATCCAAAGTAGCATATTACTAACTTGACTTAGAAGAAGAGAGCTCCAGAGCTGCACCTCACCTAGGGTCCGTTGTGACCCTGATGTGCGCCTCACAGTTAGAGGAGATACCGGTGAGTACCTGAACGTCGATAAATCAAATAGATTGCTAACGACAAGCTTCCAGGGACTGCGCTCATCCCCAGGATCTGCCCCTGACAGTCTCCGCATCGTCGGGGAAGACACACCAACGGACTGCGAAAATTTAGAGACATGGTACCGCATCCAGCGGACGATTCGAAGCCCAGCTGAAGCTCCAGACTCGGGATATGATACTAGAGAAACGCGATCCGAAGGCTACAGAATCTCGAGAACTGAGATAATTAAGTCTCCCATCGGGTTGGAACTTCTAGCGGACTGGCTGCGAATAGATAAGGAGGCTTCAAACAAGGAGAAAAGGAAGGCGCTCATTGGAGAATTGCAGGAGAGTTATCTCAACGAACGGTCTCATGTCCGTGCTCTTGCTGCTCAACAAGGATTGCCTTTGGATGATATTCATGCTTGGTTCATGAATAGGGTACGGGAGCTGGAGGCGATTAGTTTTGGCGGAGAGCTGAGCCGGAAAACTACATAAAACTTTCTAAATATGCCATCAATATGTTACTTGGAGCTTTATACTTTGGTTTTAGGCTCATACGTCGTTGATAAAATAGCTATATCATGTTACATTTCCTCCCCGCGAAATATTCCATTAAGTTTGAAGTCTCTCTCGGATAGCAAGACGTCAAAATACAGAATATGTCTAGCATATTCACTAGTACCAAGAGCTTTTCGCGCGTCGTAGCCTTGGAAATAAAAACTCACAACCGGTATTGGAACGAGTACATGGGCTGACCTAGAACCTTTGGGGGCTCAGGATTTTCTTGGGCATTCCATAAATCAAGAGTGGTTTTGAGTTGGGTGAAGTTGTTGGACTCTGCTGCGGTGAGAACAGTGAGTAAGACATTAGACATGATTTCAGGACTCGTGTAGTGAAAGTAAAGGAGATATTTTCTTGAAATAAATTATAAAGTTGTCCAATATCATTATTGATCCTTTATAGCAAAGATTAAAAATAAATAAATAAATAAATAGTAGGGCTGACACCAGCGAGGCTGTGCGTCCCACCGCCGATCAGGGTTGTCTAGCCCTCGATTGATACTTAGCTCGAAACTATCTCGAAGAAATCGTTCGATATTACTTCCCAGGCCACTTCCAAGCTAGCTACTGGCAATATCTACGCGATGCTTCTCGCCGGCTAGGGACCACCTGTTTCAAAGGCTCTGTTTACCGCCCTCTACTCACCTTCGCTCATATTTGCATACTCTACTGATTCGCTCGCGAGATGACGGGATCGAACGTGCTCAGGTGGAAATGGAGAAGAATTCGGTAGGAACAATGATTATGATCATGATAATTGATGGTAGAGTAGTTAGCGGAGGTATTGATCACAACAGTCACTAGACACAGTTTCTTCCAGCCCAATGGCACCACGCCATCATTCTATGGCAGATGTCACCGGTCACCCCGATCGACCAACCAAGCTTCATGCTTCTTGTTCCTTTTTCCCAGAGACAATCAACTTGGATTCCGTCGATTATGATGTCCAGTTCGGCCAAAATCGCGTCGCGGACTTTCCGGGCTAATCCTTCAATCCGAATTGCGTCCTGTCCCAAGCGTCCATGTTGTTCCAAGCTCTGCAAAATCACGGCATTTCTATCGGTTGGGCTAGGCCGAAATACATTGTAGTTTGCGAGAACGGCGCTCGCTGCATCCTTCGGCTATTGGGAAAATTATCTCCTCACTGCCCAGCGTGGAACGGTTGGCGTTGGAATTAAACACACCCAAGGCTAAACGGGCAGAAATACAAAATGAACATAGACTATGTAAGATCGATATACTATTGCTAGTCTGAGATGTTTACTGACTACCAACAGCCCTTGCAAATGCATTGGAGTCACCATCATTGAGTAATTTGCGGACATTGAATATCTACATTGAACAAGGCATTCCAGGCAACCACAACTTCAAGAACCAGCCCGACGACCCCAATTATCCAGATGGAGATGTATTGAATGTTGCCATTCGTAAATTGGCAGAAAATACACATTTGACAAATCGGAATCTCACTGGGTCTTGGCTGGTCTCGGCGGCGCTATTCAACGGAGAAGGAACATTCCCATATCTTGAGAAGGTGCATGTTAAAAGGAGCATTTATCACTTACGGTGGTCGATGGTACTACACCAGCAATCCCACCGATATCGAAGCGGATTACGGGCATTCTCGGGATGATTCAGGCGATGAAGATTCTGACTCAAACTCTTCCTTCAATTCTGAATTCCAGGATTCCCTGCCTAAAGGCAGAGAATCTCTTTTAAATGGTGACGAACCCCACTATATGTGGAGAGCACAGCCGGATCCGCAAATGTTCGATCCTCTTATGAAGACAATGGCTACTGTGGTACTCCGGATGCCCCGACTGCGAAATTTCTTGTTCTCGATCGGGATGGGCTGTATGGAGGATTGTGGTATTGTATTCGAATGCTTGAAGCCCGGAAAGCATCCCGAATGGTTTCGATTCCCTCAGAAGACGGTCGAGCTGGATACGACCGGATGTTATGTAACGTAATTCACAAGCGAGTGGGCCACAACACTTATGCCTGAAGCAAGGTGGGAGGTTCCCAATGATGTGGCAGCTCTGTGGACGGGGTTTGTGGGAGATAAGGGTGTCGTTGCTATTGCACCTTTCTGAAATTTTAACGTAATATAACTCTCTACCCCTATAGATAAGGCGAGATAGAAGACCACACGTGGTATGGAACTCGGCCAACACAACACTATCCACCACGACCCAATTTAAGAGACGCTACAATCCACTATTTGATGTATTTTCTAATCTTCTGCATGTCATTGCATCCATTCGCGATCATTACAGGGTCCAGAGCCAAACTGCTCGTCCGGTCCATCGGAAAGGTAACCCGCTGCTTGCGCGGCCCGCTTGGGTACCGGCTATGCCAGGGACATAACTCTATTGACAACTCAACTAAATTTGGCTGTTCATTATGGCGGTTCCAGTTGGGCTTTCTGCCTAGTATGAGCCCCGGGCTAGTACATCGTTTGAGAACCAACTTCCCCTGGATGTAGATGACAGAATTCTGGGTCCGGTGAGACCGACCCGCGTGGGATGCACATTTTCGTGCCTATCGTGGAGCAGCAATCGGCTGCTCTTCTCATGGCGACATTTTGCTTCTTGATGAGGAAGAACTGTTGCGTTATTATTGTCAGGTCGGGTCTAGGCCAAGCTCAAGATCAAGTATTTAGTCGGTGATCATCGGGGACGATCTGTCGATCATTCGTACCCTGCGTACGAGTCTAGGCATCTGTATTTCCGTGGAGTACTCTGTATCCTATGTATATAGACAGCTTCCGGAAGCTCTTAGCTACAGTTAGCACAGAATAACAGACATAATGCCACTCATTGCGCTTCTCCTCTGCGCCCTCTTCCATCTCGTCCAGTCCAAAATCCTTCTGCCTGGTCCCTCCGGACCCTGCCAGGTGCAGATCAAATCAACGGAATTAATCGACCACTCGCGAGTGGACCCTTACAGTCCCAAGCACGATGCCCGAGCTATCATGGTCAGCGCATTTGCGCCCGTCAACTGCGGCGAGGTGCAGTATACGCCCTATATCCCTCCGCGAATCTTCCCAGAAGCCAGCCAGAAAATGAAACTTCCAAATAGCACTCTGAACGTTTTTGAGTTACCTTCATTTGCACCCTCGGAACATCAAAACACAACGAAAGAATATCCCGTCATTCTCTTCTCACCAGGAATGGGCAGCTCTCGACTCATCTACGCCAACCTCCTCCAAGAAATCGCCAGTGCAGGCTATCTAGTCATCTCCATCGACCATCCCCACGACGCCGCAGCGGTAGAATTCCCCGACGGACACGTCATCTCCATGAACCCCAGTATCCCACACAACGTTTCATTGGCCCTGCAGACCCGCGTTGGCGATGTCATCTTCACTCTAAACCAACTCCAACACAACACCCAATCCATAACACCCCCCTCCTTCTCCAGCGGCCTACACTTGAACCATGTATCCATCGTCGGCCACTCAGAAGGCGGCGCAACCGCCGCAGCAGCAATGCTCAACGACACCCGTTTCGCAGGTGGCGTCAACCTAGACGGCAGTCTATTCGGTCCCGTTGTACATCAAGGCCTCGATCGCCCATTTATCAACATCGGTGATCCGCATCTAGCAAAGGAGCAGCATTGGGCTTGGGATGTGATATGGGGGCGGCTGCGTGGATTCAGGCTTCAGTTAAGGATTAAGGATATTAAGCATCTGGGGTTTACGGATCTTCCGCTGGTGTTTGATAGTGCGCCGAATGCGAAAGTGCTTCGGAATGAGAGTGCGGAGCATTTGGGGTCGTTGCCTGGGTTGGGGACGTTGCCTGGGTTGAGGGTTAGGGCGATTTTGGCGGAGTATATCACGGCTGCTTGTGGGTTTTTTGTCACGGGGGAGAAAGCTGGGTTGTTGAATGGGGCGTCGCCGGTGTATCCGGAGGTTGTATATGTGAGGCAATAGTTTGTATAGTAACATTGTTGGCAGTTAATAGATGTGCTACTTTCTTCAGAAACGAATTGGCGAGCTCAGTAAGCGAAGCGGTCAATAATCATAACGTTCATAGCCTTAGTTTTAATCTATCTATTCACCTGGAACCCCCACCCCAGAAACCTCCCTGCAAATCCTCAACAACTCCTCCTGCTTACCCACATTCCCAGCCCCCGGATGCGCCGAATCCTCCCCACTTGTCGTAAAAAACGCCCCGCTCCTCAAGCCAGCCAACTTTCCCTGTCCAGCCGCCCAATCCGCCAACGCCTTCGCCGGCTTATCCATCCCCCCAGGAGCCATCATGCCACCCATCTTAGTCCGAACCCAGCCAGGATGCATGCTGACCACCTGTATATCCTCACCCCACCGCCGTGCGAATGCATTCGCTAGCATCGTGTCGTGTAATTTGCTATCGCTGTAGGAGTGCGACTGTGTGATATTCCTCAAGCTCTCATCGCCGCCGTAGTGACTATCCGAACTCATAAACAATAGTCGCGATGTCGGCTTCTCCATTAAACAAGTCAGAATATACGGCGCGAGTGTATTCACAGAAAACACAGCAGAAAGCTTGTCACTGGTGATCTCCCGGCTAGATGTACCGCCGTAGCCAATCCCCGCATTATGAATAATCGCATCAAACGGCCCTTTGGCTTCTTGGGCTAGTCTCTTTATCTCGGTGATCGAGCGCAGGTCGCCTACTAGCACGGCTTCGGCTTTGGGGACTGCGCGGTGGGTTGTGGCGGCGCGGTCTGCGTTTCTGGCGTGCAGGACGACGGAGTGGCCTTTTTCTGCGAGGATGCGGGCGGCGGCTTGGCCGATGCCGTCGCTGGAGCCGGTTATGAATATGCGTGCCATTGTGGGTAGTAAAGTTTTGTTGATATATGTGACAGGAGAGTTAAGTTGTTTGTTCAATTGTTCGAGATGTCTTTCTTTTATTGAGGTTGGAGAAAGTACATAGGGCTTGACTTGATGATGTCATTGAAGTTGAAAAACCGGCCATGTGACGTCAGGGCTTGTCTACACATAGTAGAGCAAAAGCCGTAACTATTCAAATATAGAGCATGGCTTACATTCTCTAACTCACCTGGGAGACCTACCAATCGTAAAACCACACGCCGGCCGGTTAGTAGTTGGGTGGATGACCACCAGCAAATCCCGGCCGGTGTTATAGTTTTGTTTTTATTGCGAGGCGAGCGTTGTCGATATCCATGGAATGGCATAATTGAAGGTACCAATCGAGGCCGATATCCAAAGCGTGGCCCCTCTGCTATATTAGTTTTTTCCTCTTGGATGCGAATGCAAGTTTCCCGTTCGGGCGATCTGTGGACTCTTCACCTGATAGAGGAACCCGGGGTTTCTTGTTGCATATGAGGAAACTCGCATTCGTATTCAGATTTCTGGATAGCAATATCGACTATATAAATACGTACACACATGGAAACCATCGACAACTTTGCTCACCTTCTTTATCCCATACACGCTCGTCATTCGCGCTATAATACCTCCCCATGAACCTCTCCGCCATCCCCACTACAGCATGTGCCCCCTCAGCCATAGCTACCCCAACCATACTCGGAGCCGAGATACTCTCCCTCTCAGCCTCCCCAGTAACCAACTTCTCCTTCGACGTATTTGGCGCGTTCAACTACAACCACGGCAAGATCTTAGTGACCAATGCATCCTTCTGCAATATCACAGTAACCTACACCCATCCCGGCCAAAACGACCATATCAACGTCGAAACCTGGCTCCCTCTAAACAACTGGAATGATCGCCTACAAGCAACCGGCGGCGGCGGCTAGCAAGCGGGTCATTTCGCGCTATCCCCGTTCTTCATGGCCGGCGCTATTGGTGAGGGCTATGCTGCGACGACTACTGATGCGGGGTTGGCGGGGTCTCCGACGACATGGGCTTTGAAGAGTGATGACAATGTCATTCTGTATGCGCTGCAGAATCTGGGGTCGAGGGCTTTGTACGATCAGGCTGTTGTTGGGAAGAGTCTTGTTAGGAGTTCTGCAGTTTCTGCAAAACTACAATAACTCCGTCATTGATCATGAATATTTCGACTGACTTTTCCATCTCGGAGTACAGGAATACACAGATATCATCGGCACGGCTGACTCTGACCTCACCAAGTTTCAAAACGCAGGAGGCAAGGTACTCTCTTATCATGGCATGATAAGCAGCCTCTCTTCCCTGGCTGAACCGAATCTCTTCGAGTGACTGACAAAGACTAGGCCGATAACTCAATCCCAACAAAGGGAACAGAGCACTACTATAATGCAGTCAAGGAACACCTCCCTCACGTTCAAGATTTCTATCGTCACTTCGAAGTCCCGGGTTTAGGACACTACTCTAGTGGTAGCGGAGGACAGCCAAAGGCTGTGTTCGATGCACTACGCTCATGGGTGGAGAGTGGCACTGCGCCTGATACTCTGCCGATCGAGTTCGGCAGTAAAGATGGGTCTATGCAGGAACGTGCTCTCTGTCCTTATCCTTCCAAGGCCGTTTACTGGGGGTGGTGACTCGTCGTCTGTCGAGAGCTTCCGTTGCGTTGACTGAGAGGAAATGCTGTCATAGAAATGGCGGAATCAATGTCTGTTGTGTATTGAGGTAGATAATAAGGAGAAGAAAGAACGCCTTCATTTCATCTGCTCCATCGGCCATTGACAACGAAATCATCAGGCAGTGTATACAACCAGCCAAATATTTGCGGCCAGAGGTCCCCATCTGTTAACGACTGATGTCCATAACTGGAATCGAAGCAGTGATGGAGTCTGTCAAGAACATTGATGTAAGCCGGATAACGATTGTCGTCGATTGGTACTTCGCCCGCGATCAAGGTGCGCAGTTGTTCTATCTGATTGCTATACCCAGAGACTCGATGGCACAGAGAGCTAGGATGCGAGTTACGCTCTGTATGTTCTGAGTGTATTTCCAGCACGCCAACTGAGCAGTTCTCCAATATCGACCGGACACCCATAAATAGAAAAAGCGAACCAGTTCTTCCATCATCGCGAAAAGCCAGAAACTCATCTGGTTGAGGCCCTTTGGCGAACGAGCAGACAAATATAAGTATGGCAGCCATGTAGAGTGCATGACAATTGTGATGATCAAGAAGGGGCACCGCAGCCGACACCTTTCGAAGGGCAGTCGCGTAATGCCTTTCAGCTTCGAAATAATATTTTGATTCATGCTCTTGTATCCGTGCTAGATGAAACCCCGAAAACGCCAGGATGAGCTGCAAGATGTAATGGAACGAGAATCCCAAACGAGGAAGTCGAGAGTGCATTGTCTCGGGGCTCTTGGATGCGCCTAGTTCTTCTGAGGTAAGGAAGTGATGGAATAACTTCATATCGGCCCCAGTAAACTCGAATGCCGTGGTTATTAGCTCTGAGGGCGAGTCACTAGACGGCGTAACGGACGGCGGGTGCTCTTGTTGCTCTTTCTTGTGAGCAGCACTGCCTCTTTTCAGCGTTTTAAAATTCGACTGAGACGAGGAGTAAAAAGTAAAACCACTGCGAGGTAGTGGCTGCAGTTCCAGTCCTGCGTCCTGCATCGAAGGCGACGCATTACGAGAAACCGATTGGCCTGATTGATAATCACAGCCAACCGAATGGCGCAAACAGTTCGTGCACGCCGGCTTAACTTCATCGCACTAATCAATCACATTTGTCAACATGTGACTATTCACCTTTAGAACACAAATTCGTACCTTAACCCTGCGCCGTTTGCAGTTTCCGCATCCGAGACGCGATTTTTGGTGGGATTTACGTGAGGAGGCTGTCGTGTATCGCTTGGTGGAGGGGTTTATGGTGGATTGATTTGGAAGAGAGAAAGAAGCCAGAAGTCGCAAAGGGAAGTTCGAAGTCGTATTCGAGAAGAAAGTGCCCTCACTAGGCTTATATAGGAAGTCTCCGATCAAGAGCTTTCATCATGAATTGATACCCTCCTATTCAGAGTTTGGTGACGGTGAAGATTCGGCGAAATGGTTTATTTGCCGATTTGGATCCAGAGCTGTTAGTCTGATGATGATTCAATTCTAGTGTTCACTGTTTGCTTTCCTCGCACTACTTGGTTCGAATTGGATCATACAGACGGTCAAACAAGGTGAAATACGTGAGCGATTTGGTATTGAAGGGAGCTGCTGCGGCGACTGCTGCGTACCTCTCTGCTGTTCTTGTTGCGCCGTTATCCAGGAGAAAGAAGAGGTTTAATTGCGAGCTAGGCCTGAGTTTACGGGGTATGAAATGGCTATGGTTTGATCGGTGCAACGGACCTCATTTATCTTGGTATCGCCGTGAGCAATCCACTTTATGATTCAACAAGGACACATAATTGACAATCTCCAGTTGAGCACCGGCATCTACAATTTCAAGGTTTACCGTACAACGACGATGCTTCGAGGCTGCTGGAATGGCATATCCTTGAGAATGTTGTTTCATGTGGAGGGTGATTTAATAAAGAGATGGCTTTTACTTCGGTATATAGAGACCCTTTTCATTAATTAATAATTATTGTAATCATCCAGGCATGCATGAGTTATTTTGTCGTTCATCGGTACTATCGAAAAAGTTCTGGATCATTAGACCGGCTGTCGCATCTAGGAATTCCGCGTTGAAGGATCCCTGCGGGTACCCCGGTATATTCTGGTCGAGGCCCATGGAGAACGGGTTGAAGTTCGCCTGGTCGTCCGAGGGTGCCCAGAGTGATCGAAACGGTGCTGGGATTTGTGTCGAGGTGTACGGACTAAAATTTCCCGGTGCGGCTAATCCATGCCCGTGTTCTATGTATTGTTAGTTTTGATGTCTGTTGGTTGAGGGTGTTGACATACCGAGGACCGTTTGAAGAACGTCTCTGGCCCGGAGAGCCATGTCGTGCGACGACCCCAAACTACCGAGACAGTCGACCGCGCGCTGAATATGGCTCTTCCAGCCCGGCGCGAGCGCATTCCCAGGTTCATAAATGTAGCATGTCGCCTGGACAAAAGTAGCCGTGAGTAGCCAGCAGGTCGCGTACCAAGTCAGTCCGCGACGGCGGTTATCAGTCGACTCGAGGAATCTGCAGATAGAAGCTACGCATTCGTCTGTCGCAGCGAGACAGGAGGCGATTGGGCCCGACGATGTCGCGAGATCGGATTTCGCTGCGATGCGTTGGAAGAGAAAGGGGCGGTTTATGACGATGCGGAGGTGGAAGGATCGCCAAAGGAGTACTCGTCGTGGAATGTCGAAGCGTGGTTCGAGGGGGACGTCGAGGCTGAAGTGCGCCGGGAGTTCATGGTACCATGCTGAGATGCGCTGTTCCAGAGCTGCAGCTTTCTGGTACGTGGGTAGGTGGTGCGTAAGCAGCTCGACCTGGACGGCATTGGCTATCTTAGCGAGGTTGACCTGCGCGATCAGATAGGATGTTATGGTCGGTCCTGTGCCGCATTCGGGTAGCGCCTCCATGTCGACTGCGAGGTCGTGGTCGTCAACGTTGGCGGGTAGATGGACGGTTACCCCGACCAGGGACACGGCCGGTCGGCCTAGGATAAGCTGGACGCCGGACACGAACACGAATAGCGTCCACCACACGCGTCGTCGAATTTCCATAGTGAAAGGCGAAGTACTCGGCATGCCGAATTCGCGATGCAGGCCGATGGCTAGCGCCATGCTGAAGCCGATTCCGATCAGGATAAAACCTGCGTTGGGCTTGTTGCGCTTTTGCAGGTAGTTGGCCATAAGCACAATGCCCTGTACATAGCTCAGGGACCCTTTCTCCAGCACATCCATTGATAGATGCTTTCGGGCTTCTTTGAAGTAGGGGACATCGGCTTTGGTTGCATTGGAGTCCCCGACGAATGCCCCAATTGCGAGGACGATGTTGTATAGCAGTGGCCATGATCCATCGCGGGGCTTGGCAAGTGCACCTATCGCTGTTAGAACACTCTTCCTGACAAGAACATAGGAAACGTACCGGAGACACGTGCACGAAATGTCCCCTCATGCAGAATAGGGTACGCAGGATGATAATACTCAAAATAATCATCCAAATACCGATTAATCTCAGCCCTCCTCCGCTGCACCGCAGCAGCAGACGAATCATCCTCCTCATCATCCAGCGAAGACCCCGGAGTAAAGCTACTCAGTGGCAAATACAGCGGAAGCGACTGAAGAAACTTTAATGCCGCAACCCCCGACTGTGGACCCGTATAGCCAGCCTTGTGCGGATCGACAGTCAGAAACCCCATACCGTCTGTGGAGTTATCAAAGTCCTGCGACTCGTCAAACTCGTAGTCCTCGGCATTACTGTGCTCCGCGAAGCTGGTCGGAGGTTGCTCCGTTGAATGAGTGACGTCGTTGTGGTGCTTTTGCCGTTTTTGGTCGGCTGGGACTGGATCGGTATTGTCGTTTTGTAGGCGGATTGTTTGCAATGCTTCATGGAGATCGACTGATGGGAGGTAGACGGCCCACGCCCGCTCCATGTCTGCTTTGATGCGTTCCAATTCATGGAGACGTCTGTTTTTCATAAGCATGTTACATGAAAATGCTACGAGTCAGGTACTACCTCTGCAAAGTCGATAGCCTCTGAGAAGGCGAGGAATACCGGCAAAGTTTGATATCGCGCTTGCAGTTGGCGCAGTTCTCATCGCCGGAGCAGCGGATCTTGCGCCGCTTGCACTCATCGCAGGCATATGACTTGCGCAGGACGTGTCGTGTGCGTTGTACGTCCGTCATTTTTGCAGCAGTGGATTGTTTGACGGAGAGAAAAACTTGGAGAATGCGGTTTCGGTAGATGCGGGGTTAGCGCCGAGACTCGCCACGGAGAAATTGCGGGGACTTAACCCTAAGACTTGCTCGGAGGTAGCTCCGAGGCGGTACACCCACTTCAATAGGTCGTCAGAAATTCGGTCATAAACTACGAATGATTGAGCAATAAATTGACCAGCTGCGTTTCATTGTACCTGTGTACCTGTATACCATACCCCTGAATACTATCACCATGTCCCTCCTAGGAAAAGTCGCCATCGTCACTGGAGGCGCCCGTGGCATCGGCGCTGGCATCGTTCGCAGCCTAAGCCAAGAAGGTGCAAAGGTATGACGCAACACCATACCAATGTCGTCTGTTGAATACCTCATTCTAACAAATATTCAAGGTCGCATTCAACTACGTCTCTCCATCCTCCCGCACCGCCGCAGACGCACTCGTATCCTCCCTCCGCAATGACAACAAAGAAGCCATCTCCATCCAAGCCGACATGGCCGACACAAACGCTCCCGCCACTATCATTAAAGCCACATTAGACTCCTTCCAAACTGATACAATTGATATCCTCGTCAACAATGCGGGTGTAGGCGACAACAGACCCCTTGGCGATGTCACGCTAGACGCATACATGCGCATGATGGATATCAACGTGCGCGCTGTGATCTTCATGACACAAGCCGTCCTGCCTCACCTCCCCCAGCCTCGTGGCGGCCGCATCGTCAATCTCTCCTCCATCTCCGCGCGCGGCGGATATCCCACGCAGTCTGTGTACGCGGCCAGTAAAGCTGCCGTCGAGGGTCTCACTCGGGTCTGGGCCACGGAGCTGGGCCATAGCTACGGCGTGACTGTGAATGCCGTGAATCCGGGTCCTGTTGATACGGATATGTACCAGGCAGCTGGGCCGGTGCATTTGGCACGAATGGAGGAGCAGAACAAGAAGGTTCCGGCAGAACAGAGGTGCGGGACTGTGGATGATATTGGGGATATTGTGCTTTTCTTGTCGCAGGAGAGGTCGAGGTGGGTTACAGGGGATGTTATTTGTGCTAATGGGGGGATGTTGTATACTTGAGATAGATCGATAGACATGGGTGTAGTGAAATAGAGTACATTTAGATTGAAGGCTGTTGGTTCCCAGATTCCTAATCTAGTTAGATATGTATCCTTCAATACATAAACTTTAAAGACAAGATTAAATCGCGGGGCAATATTGCCTGCCCCAGTTGGAGACGGTGATGTGTCCGGCTGTGCTGTGTATGGAAGCCGGTGCTGTTTCTAGCTTTGTCAACTATTCTCCTTATTATCCGTCCAAGAACACTGGAAGATATTTTTCATTGGTCCATTGACTCAATAGAGAGAGCAAGTAGAAAATTTCCCAAAACTTGGATTATCAGGCTAATGTTGAGGGAAATAAACATGCCCTCAATTTATAGTCTCGAACATCCACTCAAGAATACCAATAGCAGAACATTGAAGAAGAACAAGAAATTGTTATTTTAGTCTATCATATATCTATCTAATCATCCAAAATCTGCACCTTAATTGCCCCAGACCCAGGGTTACTCGCCGTGTCAAACGCCTTCAGCCCATCCTCCAACTTGAACCGATGAGACACTAACGGCTTAAGATCAATAATCCCCGCAGCCGCCAAAGCAATCGACTTGGGATAGATGTCGTGGTAGCGGTACTGGAACTTCAGATCAATCTCCTTGGCAGACATGTGCATGAAGGGGATATTCTGGAAGTCCTTTCCGACGCCGATGACGAAGACTGTGCCTCCGAAGCGGGTTGCCTTGAACGATGATTAGCTATTGAAGAAATATTTGAGAAAGGGCCATGGGGACTTACATAAATACCAGCATGCACACTACTCTCAACACCAGTGCATTCCAATACAAGCTTCGCCTCCTGTCCGAGCTCCTTGATAATTCGCTGACCAAGTTCTTGCGAACTCTCCCCCTTGCCCACGGCGACCGGTTGCACACGCGGCACCAACTCCTTAGCCTTAGCAAGACGGTTCTGATCAATATCTGTGATGACAATTGGCGCCGCGCCGGCAGCGTTCGCAGCCAACAAAGTAACAAGACCAATAGGCCCAGCACCGCAGATAACCACAGGGTCTGCAAGTCGGAGTCCCGAGCGATCAATTCCGGCAAGTGCGACAGTCAAAGGCTCCAAAAGAGCACCCTCCTCGAAGGTGATGTGGTCGGGGATGCGGTGCAGCCAGGCCTCCGGGTGGGCGTGGTACCGGCGCAGAGTACCGTGGTGTGGGGGTGTTGAGAAGAAGACGACATCGGGACAGGCGTGGTAGCAGCCTGTGCGGCAGAAGTTGCAGGTTGGTTTTGAGCATGGGACGCCGCATTCCATTGCCACGCGATCGCCTTTACATACGTATCAGTATAGTTCCGCAAGGCATGTATAAGGTGGTGGATGTCTTACCTGGCTTGAAACGAGTCACTTCTTCACCAACCTGCAAAACCACACCGGCGCTTTCATGCCCCAATCCATTATCATCAGTCACGATCATAGGCCCGATGTGTCCATGCTTCCAGAAGTGAACGTCAGAACCGCAGATTCCCGTCGCGCGAACGTGCACCAGGCACTCGTCGGGGCGGAGCTTGGGGATTTCGCATTCCACTACCCGCAAGTCATGGTTGGGGTTGGTGTGGATAGCGAGGTTTTGGGGTTTTTGTTGGATGACGGTCATTTTGTGAGGTTGTTTTTTCGAGTGGGTGTTGAGTGATGGGTTAGTACTTTGAAAGATACTTATACCAGTGGAAAGATTCGGGTCACTTGCGCATTGTAAAATTCCTTGCGGGCATACTACCGAGCCCCAGAGGCTAGACGTGTGGTCCAGAAACAGCTCAGGAAAATCGAAGTGTGGTTGGAGCAAGATGTCGGGGTTATCTCCATGCATGTACTAGAATGTGGGGGAATCCTTCGGAGAAATCACCGAGCCAATCCCCGCACTTTATCATGCTTCTTCAGGTACGGTTCCGAGCTTTTCGACAACAGCAACACATCATCACAGCAATTGAGTTTCGGAATGTCCTCACGCATTATAGCGAAAGGGTTCTGTATGCATCCCTCTATTGCCTTATTGAGATTGTCAAGAGCTAGGACTCCATTATTCTCGTTATTCTGGGTATTATCACAAAAAGGTATTCCGATGACACAAATTTTCTCATTCTATTGTTCAAAACTAACCATACAACCAATCTTCCTACCCACTACTACTACCATTACATATCACAACTAGCTAGTACATTACCTTGAAGGCTTCTAGCCACAATATTTCTTCAGACCGCCGAGTTCTGACGAGAATTGGCCCGCGACGCAGCCGCAGATCGAATCTGAGTCTGCATTTCCGCCCTCCTGCCCATCAGTTGCTGCGCGAACGGTGACCGCTTCCGGAGGATTGGTCCGTAGAAGTAGATCACGTATACCGTGGCGACGAGGAGCACTGAGATGCAGACTGGTACCATGATTAGCTACAGTTCGTGAAGTGTAAACGGGGAGAGAAACTTACATAGAATAGTGGACGCATATTCCAAGTGGTATTTACCACCGATATCTATAGTAAGTTGTCAGCATAAGAGCATCGGATAAACGAAAGGAAACGTACGCTGATAAAACGGCGTGGCAGGAACCGTCAACACACCCGCCAAAAAGTCCCTTGCAAAGCCATTCCCTCCCGTAGCAGACGCAGAATAAGGACCGTAAGCACAAATCATATAGTCAATCGTAGTCATGAATATGCTAAAGTTCGCGATGCCAACTAGCGCTGAGAAGAACATGGTTCCAATCCAATGTGTTTGTGGGAGAGAAGTCCACGCAAATCCAATTAGCCCGATGGGGAGGCAGGGGGCTGTATAAAGGAGAATCCAGAGGCGTGATTCGTACTGTGCTTGTTCATCGTCCGGCTTTGTTTGGCGTTCGCGGGTGTTGCGTCGGATGACGGGGATGAAGATTATCCAGGAGATTATGTATCCGACTATGATAGGAATGAAAGATAGACCGACAGCCACGGTGCTGAAGTTCCACTGCTCGTACACGAGGGCGAAGGATTGAATGAAGATGAAGATCAGAGCATCAGTGAAACCGCTGAGCAAGGACAAGGCTGCCACGATCGGCTCAGTGAGAAACATGCGAAAAGGTCTGGTCCAGGTGGTGAGGATTTCCTGTGTAGAGAACCGGTCTTTGAAAGATATGGCCTCGCCAGGACCGTACACGTTCTCACCCTTTGCACGTCGTTGCCTTGCAACCCGGTCGACCAGTATCGATGTCCTGGTCTCTGGCACAAGGATTAGGTGTGTCAGCTGAACAAAGCCACCAAAGATGAGTTGAATCCAGATATTCCACCTCCATGGAAGGTAAGCCTCCACGAAGCCCCCGACAACAGGCCCGAGCACCGAGCCGCCCACAGAGGAAAAGACCACGCATGCCACTGCATATTGCTGGTCATCCGCCTCCCAGAGGTCCGCTATCATCCCCAGTGTCACCGACCCTCCAGCTGTAGATATACCACCTAAAGCTCTCCCAACCATAATCGTCGCGAAGTTCGGAGAAATCCCAACCGGAATCTGCCAGATATTCACGAGAAACAAACTCAACTGGAGAATGGGCTTCCGACCCAACTCCTCACTCCAGGGAGCCCAGAGCTCGCACCCAAATGCATAGAGGATGAGAAATATCATAGCTCCGCAGCGTGCTGCTTGTTTGCTCACATTGAACTCTTCTGAGATACCGGACACGGCGTTGGAGTAAAGACTGGTGTTGAAGTTCATGGATGTTTGGACGAGGAAGATGACGATAATGATTGTCCATTTCTTGAGGCTGGGAAATGAGTAGCCAAGGTCGGGGTAACAGTCGGCTTTGGTGAGAATCTGAGGATTGGATGCGATTTCGATCTGGTCGTAGGTGCCGTGCTGGAGTCGGGCATCTTTGCCGTTGTTTGTGGTGGCACCTGGCGTTGGGTCTGGCTGTGATGACATTTTGATCATGTATCAGTGTATTTTAAGGTCATGGTTTGGGACATGAGGATTACTGGAGAAGTTTATACTACCTTACAACCCCGGACAGACTCCACGGATATGGGAATTCTTGCGGGATTTTGACTTATGCCTCATATCGGAAGATATACGAAATCGCCGTCGCGCCTGGCTGTAGATGAGGGGCATACCGGATGGAGTACTTTGCTTGTCAGCTCTAGTAATAGACATTCGTACGTGATGCCAGGGAAAGACTCACATTTTCATCTCGGATAAATCGCCGTGATTAGCTGCATAAGAGCTGTATGCCTTAATCTACAAGTCATGGTACGGTCCCATGACTCACGTAACTCACATGACATTCGCTGCTCAACTCATTCTTGGCCAAATCTCAAGGAAATTTTTCGCACACAGCTTCATATCATACCCAATAATGTCTACAGTCACCGTTATCAAGCGCAAGAGAAGCTCTCAGTTCCGGCTCGAGTAATTGGAATCGGATGAGGATCGAGAACACCACGAACCTCTGAACCTGCCAGAGGCTGTCAGTACGGTTAACCACTTCCTGAACACGCTAGAGGGAAAGAATTTGAAATTACGTGTGGGGAAGGAGACACTCTACGCTTATGCATACCCTCTCGGTCTAGCTATACACCCCGACACGAGAGACCCCCAAAGCGACGTAACACTGCTATACATGGCCACCGCAAGAGGTGATTACAATGGAGTCGAGACCCTTATTGCTTATAGTGCGGACATTTGTCTCGAGAGAAGCGGGCATGGGACCGCGTTGCATGCAGCCGTAGAAGGCGGCTGGAAGAAAGTTACGGAGTTGCTTCTTTCGGCAGGCGCTGATGCCAACTTGCAGTATGCGATCCTTGGGGCCCCTCTAACGGTACTGATGGCTAAGAGGTGGAAGTTCTCTTGCCTGGATATGCTTGGGCTTAATATCCTTTTGAGGACTGCCACCGTTGCTGTGCGAAAATACTGCTGGACTGGGGTGCGGATGCTGATGCTGATGCTGTTGGGGAATATGGGACAGCATTTGAGACTGCAAAAAAGTTTGGCAATAAAAAAGGTGTTGAATTACTCTTGAGCAGAGTAGTTTATTAGAATGTACCATGATGTATTGATGTCCGTCAACAAACGTTCACATAGTAGATTTATAGTCGGAGTAATAATGCTAAGCTTGAGAAAACAAATTCTCCCACAAGATCTCCTTATTATTGAAATATTTACCCTTATCGAGGAAATTTTTATTAGAACTGCGCTTTCCAGACATTTTACTACAATCTCGCCAGCACTCTGTCTAGAACACCCCAACTTTGATCCATCTATTACAAGTACAACTCGTCTGCAATGACCATCTTGACAAAATACCTACGCAATTCCAACTCCGCATAATAAACACGACCCGGATGAAATAAAATTAGCGAAGCGAGCTGCTCCCTCTAGACCAGACCAGGCAATACCACAATCCCTCTCAATGGCTTCGAGCAAAAGATGGCGCGAGAACTCACAGGCGGCGAAAACGTCAGGTTGACCCAAAAAGAACACAAAAAAACGCCCCCTGAAAACTACCCCGAAAATTTCCCCGCGCATTATAATACCCCCTCCCACCAAAACCATCCAAGTTGCTCGCGATAATGAAAAGACCTATCCCCCAAGAAACATACAACCAACGTCAATCCCTCTTCGCCCTCCTCCTATACGAAATTCGCGAGATAATCTAGTTCGAGTTTCTAGGAGGATGTATCCTACACATAGCCCGCGCTCGCGGGAAATTGGTTGTCATTGCCTGCGTCGACCAGAAAGAACGCTATCATTACTGCTGGGGTCTTACAAGCAGGGATTTATCTTTGGGCGCGACGGCGGGATACTATCTTGCTCCTATATGGGAATGTCGCAAGCCAGTGGACTATGTTTCTTTGTTAAGGACGTCTCGGTTGATGTACTCGGAGGTTCTCCCCATCCTGTATGGGAGTAATGTTTTTGATGTCAACCACATTGACACATTCATCTACCTCAAACGCTCCGTCCTCTCGCAATGTCTGGACATGATTCGCAAAGTAACCCTTACCTGGGGCCTCAAGTACTATACCAACTACCAACTTCACCAGAGTCCCGTACAATACTGGGACGTGACGGGAGGTGTTTAAAGTGCTTGCTGGCTTTGAGGGATTGTAGGAGGCTACCATGCATCTAACTGGATTGTTTTCAATGCTGGGATGTATCAATTGGGATTGTGGAGTCCAGTTTCGGACGCGCTGAGGAGGATTAGGCCGGAAAGAAAGTTTGATGTGGTGTTGCCTTGGAATAAGGAGGATTGCAAGAAGATAGCAAGGGAGCTTTGGTATCTAGCTCTAAATGCCTTAGATACAAGGAGCCCTAAAAACCACAAAACACTGTTATAATGGCCACTGAATACGTCGAGTCTGGCGTAAATATTAGCAGAAATTTATTATCGGTTGAGTTATAGTTTGTTGGGATTTTTGAATTGTAACGGACATCTTGACAGAATACCTACGCAATTTTTATATTTCTAAATCAAAGCATAATATATTCGTCGGCCGCTAAACTAAGTAAAAACTTTTCACACACAATATAATAAAAAACCAACAATATGCCATCTAACACCCAAAATGCCCCAGAAATACCAAGACAAACACACTAAGAAAATTCAAAAAGAACGCATAGAAAACGTCCCCCGAAAACACCCTCCCCAACGTCCACGCGCGCTAACATACCCCCTCCCACCACCGCCACTACCACAAAAACCAACTTCACCACTTTCAGCATTCCTCAACCTATTCAAAGAAAGCCAAAAAACACACAACCAGACCCAATCCCTTTTCGCACGTTTGCCCTATGAAATCCGCGAGATCATCTGGCTCGAAGTCTTAAGTGGGCATGTACTGCATATCGTGCGTGCGCGAAAGAAACTCGTTGCCATTGCATGTCCCGAGGGCCCCAACAATGATGATTATGGTGATTATTATGATGATGATGATGATGTTGTTGTTAATCACAATCCCAGCAACTGCTGGAATACCGCAAGCGGGCATAATCTCTTCCAGTTGAGGAAGGCGAGGCGCTGCAGAGATCGCTTGTACTACAGGCCTCTTCAAACATCTCATTCAAGCAAGGCGATGAACCTTCTTCCGCTGCTGCGGACGTGTCGGTTGATATATACAGAGACACTTCCTTTTTTGTATGGGAAGAACGTGTTTGATATCAATCATCTTGATACACTTCTATATATGAAGTTGTCCGTTTCACGGCAGCGGTTGAATCAAATCCGCTACCTGAGATTTACATGGGATTTCAAGAATTATACCGGCTATCAGTCCCCAGCCCCATATGACTTGGGGACATGGCAAGAAGCTTGTAAAATGCTTAGGGGGCTTGAGGGGTTGCAGGAGGTTACAGTATATTTGTATGGGTTTATTTTCACTGCTAAGCCATCGCAACAGGGCTGGTGGGGACCAGCGCTGGATGAACTGCAGAGTGTTAGGGTGAGGAAGATGTTTGATGTTGTTTTGCCGTGGACGGAGGAGTGTGAGCAGGTGGAGGAGGGAAAGGGGTATTTGTTTAGGCTTTTGGGAACGGTGGACCCGAATGGTTATGGAAATTACTGGTGAGACCTGGCTTGGATATTGCTATTGCTTGTCTGTATTAGCATCATCTTGGAATACAGCTGTTTTGTGCATTATGACATGGCTACTGATGGCTGTTAGGGTTGATTGCAATTGCGTAGGTTGAATGTATGCGACACATTGGACATAATGTTTGACGTTTTAGAAATACAGAGAGGAGAAGCAGAAACCCAAAATAACGAATGAGAGAGGCATCGCGACTACCAATATGGCGGACCACGCACGCCTCCATCCAAATAAGCCGGACCGACCTCCTGAATATGTCTCTCAACAAAATACCTCCACCGTCCAGTCCTCCACTTGGTCTCGAAACTATCAGCCTGCTCCGGACCCAAGCGGTCCTGACGCACGACATTCCCCATGTCATCTAGAAAAGCAAGCAGCAACCCGTCACCCATCAGAGTGGTAATATCTTCGACCATGATATACGTGACGATACAAGCGATATGGTACGAGACAAACCGCTCCCGGATAACTCTTGCGTCTATTTCATCCTGATCGAGTAATTCTTCGTAATGGCTTTCAAGTCTGGTCCATGGACCGGTATCTTCCCCGCATAAACGCTGCAGCGCAGCTTCTCGTACATGTGCGTACTCGGGTCTGGAGGTATTGATGACTCGTTCGGGGAACGCTTCGAGCGCCAAGTCGACATTCTCGGTTCCGAACGTGCTTTGATCGTTAAAAATGAGCGAGCCGGGACCTGCTGCTTGGTATGTCTCGCACATGAATTCCCTCCAGATTGAGTCGTGCGCGTCGGCGCCGTCGGGGTCGTAGCAGATGCGCATCCAGATGGGGTTTATTCCCGCCGCAGGGCAGAAGCGGCGGAGGCCATCTGGACGATAGGGGCGGAGGATATGCTCGATCTGTTCCTCTGTCGGCTGTGCGGGGGAGTAGAGTGGACAATTGGGATCAGTGCGTCGGATATAGGGCTACGGAGTACCAGATCTATGATCAACATCGCCCGCGCATTATTTCCAGGAGACAGGCTTACCTCTCTGCGAATCGCACCGAGTTGCATAAACTGTCGCGCCAAACGACGACAGCGTTCTTGGACAGTTTCCCACGCAGAACGCGGATGGGGCACGTGCCATTGCTCCTGAGCCCAAGACCCAGTTAGTACCAGCTGTTGCAGAAGGATAAGGTTATCGTGGAGTCGAACCCACCAGCATGTAAATGTCCAGTGGGAGGTGTCCCCACTCAGGCACCGGGGGTGTGGAGTGTGGTGGTCCCGTCTGAAGGGCGTAAATCGGCTGCAGCATGTTCACGTTTTCTCGAGTTCGACTTCGACGTTATTGTCTTCCAAGATAGCAGATCTGAAGGCCATTATCGATAGAAATAAGGCGCCTATATATGAGAATAAGCATGTCAGCACGGCAGATACGCTGAGCCCAACTCGGCAATCGCGGGGAATTGGGCATACTTCGGAAGAAGCAATAATCCGGAAGAGATAACGGGTATTATGTCCCTACCTGCTGGGAGGGGAAGTTGGTCGGCTCCCGTCCTCCCGATCAAGCGATCTGCAGGTACATCGACAAAGTACCGAGAGTTATGCCTATTGATTAGCTAGTATACAGCAGGAGGGCCACGCTGGCTATGGAACAATAGGGTATCAGCAGAGATTATTCTCTTCAGGCACTGCAAAATGCATCGGCGATGGCGTGCCACTGCTTGTTTGCGCTTGTTTGTGCCTGTTATTCCCAGAGCCAGGTCACGCTTGACGCGTCTGTTAAATATTCCATGCCATTCTGCAAGGCGTGGCTATCCTGCAGTCGAGCCGCTCAACCCGAGGTCAGCAACAGGGTATCTAGTTGGGTGTGCAGACTGCATCCCAGAATGCTTGGGTGCCAATTCCAGAGTTTGTTTGTGCCCTGGAGCGCCGCTCCTTTTTCGCCCTGCTGCTAGAATGTTTCAGGGAAATAGCGTCAGTCTAACCTTGGTGCGTCTATTGGCTTTTACATCTGAACTCTGCGGGAGGCGTGGCCTCATTTTGCATACCTCGCTCAGAATCCGAGAGTAAGCATCCCTTGTACAGCAAACCATATTCATCCTTCAAGGTACAACGTACTTCTGTACACATTGCTGTAGATAAAAATTGCTCTCTGATGACTTGTCAGTCTCAATTCTCAATTAATCCGTCATTAATAGTGTGTCCAATAGCAAACCGGCATTATATACAACACGTCTAGAACCAAATGCTCCGCGCCTCATCAATGGCTAAAGGGTATAGAGCACAAAAAAACAAATCAGAAACTCCCAAAAATAGCCTATCAACTAGGCGCCCGTCCCTCCAACTCCTGCGGCTGCACATGCTTAGCCCCATCCAATTCCTGCGTCCGCAGCCCCTCCATTCCCGGAGCCGGATAATCCGCCATCTGTCCATTTCCATAAACCGGCTGCTGCATCTGCACAGGATACGAAGCACCAGGCACAGCCGCCGCACCCACAGCAGCAGCCGAATTTATCACCGCATACCGTCTCTTCCGCTCAAACAATGCCCAACCCAATGCCGTCAGAAGCAACACACCAAGCGGCACGCCAACTCCTGCCCCGATAGCCACGTCTCTCTTATTATTGCTCGAGGGAGATACCGTCGCAGTAGGCGACGCGCAAGTCGCGTTGACTTTACTCGTTGTGCTCGAATTCGACAGCAGCGCGCGACCGATGACGACTTTGCCGTCGGGGATTGTGAAGGGTGTTTGGCCGTTTGAGCAGGCGGCGTCGGTTCCGTCGCTGATGATTGCGTTGCAGCAGTAGTCTATCTGGGTGCTGTTGGCTTTGTAGAGGACGATGGCGCAGCCGGTGTCGGGGTAGTCCGATGCTATTGCTTAGTTAGCATTTCGGTACGTGTGTTAGGGGATTGGCAACTCACAGCCAGCACATTGGGACGGGCAATCAGCGCCCCAACTGCTATCAGTGCAGGCACCTCGCGACATCGTGTAGGGCTGTGATTCAACATCCATACAATACCCATTGCTCAAACAAATGGCACTCTCGCCACAGCACGACGTATACAAACTATCTGTACACGGCACATTCCCCGAAGCTTCCTGTCCATTGGGATAATAGCAAGTCCGCTCACTTGCAGCAGCAGCGGTGCATGCAAGGGCAATCGCGAGGAACGATCTCTGCAATAACATCTTGGCGTCTTGGTCAATGGATAACACAAAAGCGATCGATTGAGAATGATTGAAGAGAGAATCGAGCTCCCGGAACAGGATTGAGCTTTAATTTTTTCCCCCTCAAGCCCCTAAGTCGCAAAGATTGAGACACATTCATATCACACTGACAATCGATCCCGTATAAGGATATGATGGTCGCGATCAATGCGCCAAGTATACAGTTTCATTCGCCAGTTAAAGCGCCAGCACTTTTATTTCTCTACTGAGTGGAGGGACTTGTGGATCCTTTTTTGGCGCACTCGCACTGCTTACGGCAAACGGCCGAAACCGCATGCGAGGCTCTTGAGACTTCGAGATATCGTGATTTGCATATCGGTATCCGGCATGGTCATCGAAATAAATGAGCGCTGTGCCCCGAACAGCGAAAGTGAGAATATCCTGTAAATCAGTCCTTCAGCACGGAAAACTCAGCCGCCGGGGATCTCGGAGACCGCCGGACAAGCTATTCCATACTGGGTATACTCCGAGTAGTCTCTTATGGCCATGAGATCCTTGCTGTTTCCATGGCAGTCATAAAGGCGATATGCTCATTTGCATTATTATGAATTACTATACTAACACCCTAACCAGACTACCCGGACAAAAGATTAAAATGCAACCTGCGTACTAAACCCATCCATCTCCCTCGGAAAGTTCCTATGCTGCGCAACCGCATAGAAAAACTTACCCACAAAATCCGGCGCATCCCTCGCAATCCTCACCCCCTCCCTAAACGTCTCCGGCTTCTGTACAGCCCTAGCAGTAACAACCCCATACCAATCCAACGGCTCCGCCTTCGCCGGCGTAGCAACCTGCAACCCATCCACAGTCGCCAAATTCTGTCTCACAAAGTCCGTCGCTTCACCCGTGGCTCCAATCGCCTTCAAATGCCCAAACGACTCCTGCACCCAGTAGCGCAACTGGTTGTTGTTCTGGAGCTGCTTGACGTGCGAACCACCGGGGATGAATGTTGCGTCGAACATGGTGGATCGCTGGCCGTCGTATTGGTGGTCTGGGATGACGCCCTTGGAATTGGTTTTGTTTTCGCCTTCGGCGTAGATGGCGGAGCGGCGGGTGCCGATGATGAAGGGAAGGGCGCTGGCGGCTAGGATGGCGGTTTTGATGGCGGAGAAGGCGACGGGGTCGTAGCCGTCGCCGATGAGGATGGCGATGCGGCGGCTGGCGATTGTGGGCTTTTGCGGGGTGAAGTCGGTTTGGGAAAGGTGGAAGGCTTTCTTGCCGTGGTTTTGGCGGAGTTGCTTGGAGGGGATTGTGGCGCCGACCAGTTCAGCGACTGTCTGTGCGAGATCTAGGTCGATTTCGGCGAGACGGTGGCCGGCGAGGCGTTCGTAGACGGTGGGGTCGTCGCAGTGGTCTAACTCGAAGCTGAAGGCCTTCTTCATGTGGAATCTCTCAACCGGAGACATGGAGTTGTAGAATAGTTGAGCTTGATTGTGGTGCTCGCGGAACTTGTCGCTCAAGCCGCGCTTCTTGATACCCACAGTTTGTTGCGGATAGCTCTCGAAACCTCCCTCGCCTGGTTTGGCTGGCGGTGCGGCTTCGAAACGGTTGGGCCAGTAGTTGACAGTTCCCTGTGTGATACGGTGACGCATCTGGCCATCGCGGTTGAAGTTGAACACGGGGCACACGGGACGGTTGATAGGAAGCTCCTCCCAGTTGATGCCCAAACGGCTGATCTGTGTATCGAAGTAGGAAAAGTTCCGGCCTTGCAGCAATGGGTCATCGGAGAAATCAACACCGGGAACAATATGGCTGGTACAGAAGGCAACCTGCTCCGTTTGCGGGAAGAACTCGTCCACATTGCGGTTTAATTCCAGCTCTCCAACAACGCGTAGCGGGACAAGCTCTTCGGGCCAAACCTTCGAGGCATCCAGAATATCAAAGTCGAAATCATCCTGGTTCTCCTCGGGAATGGCCTGGATAGCAAAGTCCCATTTCGGATATGCCTTGTTGTCAATAGCCTCCATCAAATCCTTGCGATGGAAGTCCGGGTCCTGACCAGCGAGCTTGAGTGCCTCGTCCCAGACGAGCGAGTGCACACCCAGATGCGGGATCCAATGGAACTTGACAAAATGGCGCTTTCCTTGCGCGTTGATCAGGGAGAATGTGTTCACTCCGAATCCCTGCATCATGCGGAAAGACCGCGGAATCGCGCGGTCAGACATAGCCCACATGAAGAAATGAGTGGCTTCGGGGTGCAAGTACACAAAGTCCCAGAAGTTGTTGTGCGCAGTTTGCGCTTGGGGGACTTCATTTTGTGGTTCTGGCTTGACCGCGTGGACTACGACTGTCAGCAATCCCCCTTCAAGCAGAATAAATAGGACAACATACCAAAATCCGGAAACTTGAAGGCTTCCTGGATAGGGAAAACGGGAATGTTGTTCCCGACAATATCCCAATTTCCCTCATCCGTATAAAGCTTCACCGCGAAACCCCGAACATCACGAACCGTATCCGCACTTCCCTTACTCCCCTGTACAGTGGAAAAGCGCACAAAAACAGGCGTGTTCCTCGACGTATCCGTCAAGACCTTGGCATACGTGAGATCTTCAATACTCTCCTTGAGCTTGAAGTTACCAAACGCGCCTGTGCCACGTGCATGCACGACACGCTCGGGAATGCGCTCGTGGTCGAAGCGGTGGATCTATTTAATTAGCCTCTGCTTGCATATCACATATTACAAGGCTGCATACCCGCTCTCTAGCAATCTGATCCTCCAACAACGACGGCCCAGTCCGCTTCCCATCATCTACGATCTTGAGCCAGTTATCGGCATTCTCCATTTTCGTGCCATGATCGGTGGTGATGGGGAGCTTCGTGTGAATGTTTGCAGTGTCTTGCTGCAGATCAACCATCTTCTTATTCTTTGATGCAGTGTTCTGCACCGCTTCTTGGGCCTTGTGTAGGCCGCCGGCGATAATGGATGCCATTGTCAATTGAGTGGTATACGAGGTGAGAAATCTGATGATGGAGAGAAGAGGGATTTGAATTGGCTTGGTGATATTATATCTAGGACACATGCTATTGACATTCTACTCCGGATTACAGGGCACGTTGTGATGACGCGGGGAGCGTCACTGTGACATTTGTTAGTCTTGGGTGATCGGTATGCTCGATTAACTCTTGCAAATCGGCGGTTTTCTATTATCGAGATGTTCTGCCAATGATACTAGCAGGATTTGTGAAGGCAGGTCGATTCCGGTCTGCCATTCACATGAGCCAATTCGATTTGAAACCAAGTCCCGGCGGAGCGTTCCAGGATTTGACTATGTAGTTGGTTTCCTTTTCCGTCTTCGTATACTTACGCTGAACGGCCATTGAGGTATTGTACATTTGAAATCAAGATTTCGATTATTGCTCATGGTGATATCACCGTATGGTACATGTTAGCTTCCGAGTAATAGGTCAATTCCTCGTGTCTTTCTGTCTCAGGGCGGGGTTTTTCTTAAAAACTGCTAATGCCTAATCATTTTACGCACCCATGCCGTAGTGGAAATATTCAATCTGGGCTCCCGTATACTTGTTTCGATATGGCATTATGGCATGGTGACAAAATAAACTGCCAAAATTAACTTCTGTTACGAGTATCATTGGCTCATTCGGTAAAGGTATCCACATTCCCGATATAGAAGGCATGCCAATTGCGGAGTATTACTCCGTGCATAATTAGGGTTGATTCGTTATTATTCAATTGCAAAAGACCAGTGAGAGAGTAGAGATTTGTCATTCATAATTACAATGTCATACATCCTTCAAAACATCAATGGCACATTACCCCCACAAACCCACCCCCAACCCCAAAGTAACCTCACTTAGTACTAGGATTCGGCATCGTCGCCGTATCCGGCCACTGCCGAAACATATCCGCCAAATGATCAATCGGCGCCGTCATAAGCCCCACCGCCGTCTCATACGGCGGCTTACTCGGCGCACTCGGATGGCTCCTTGACGGCACAAACATCTTCGTCCGTCCGAACGTCTTGCTCAGACTTCGGCTGTCTTCGTCGGACAGCGCGGCTTCGAGTTGGGGCAGGTCGGAGGTTTCTTCTTCGTGGATGTGTTGGGAGAGGTCTATCATTAGGGATTGGATTGTGGGGAGGAAGGTTGGGTCGGTGGGTTTGAGGTTTTGGAATTTTTTGAGTTGTTCTTTTACCTATTGTCCAGCAACTGTAGTTAGAGTGTGTTTTTCTTTGGCAGGGTGTAGAGTGGTGGACTTACGCTTTGATGTTCCTTCCGATCCTTATCCGCAAGAGCAACACCATCTTTGATATGTTTCTCAAACGCCGGATAAACAACCAACTCCTCGCCAATAGAATGTCTGGCAAGTTCCCATGTAAACAAATTCTGGTACTGGGTCTGCTCATTCTTATCGTTTGACTTTGTGATACGGTCGTAGTACGACTCGATCTCGCGGTGGTCTTGTTTAATGGCGTTGATGATGCGCGGGGTGCCCATGATGGGGGATTGGGTTACTGTGCGCTTGAATGAGGCTGAAACTGGGGGAAAGAATTGCTTGGTTAGGACTCGGATGGTCATCATGGCGATTTTGGTATGGATGGCTTGGAAGGGCAGGGTTGGGCTATATAGGAATAGGGCCTATGGGATGTATAAGGTTTGTAGATTCAGGGACGTCACAATGAGAGCGGATGGATTGAAACGGGGTAGTTCCTATTGGATAATAGGTTGTATTATCCGTTCGAATAACAGGGAAATGCTTGGAGAATACAATGTATACAATGGGCTTGGATATAAAAACATCATGGTGAATTCAATTGTGATGACACTCGTGCTTCATCCCGGAGTGTGGTACGGAAGAGCAATTGTGATCTATTTTGCGGTAGAATACGAGTGGTTAACTAGCTAAAACAGCTAATCCAAGCGTATAACTAATTCAAAGTACAAAACATACTCACAGAATCAGAAATCTCACCCTGGCTCTGTCCATCATACAAACCCTTCAACTCAGCCGCCATCTCCCTCCCAAAGATAAACTCCAACTCGACATTATCTAACCTCCTCAGTTCCTCTTCCGAGTCTACAGTCCCCGGCTTCTCAAAATTAAGCACTGTAATATCCTTCGACTCCTTGTCATACAGGATTTTCTGTGTCCCAGTATCAGGAAGATACAGGGATATTGAGCGTAGCACGGAGATGGCCTTTCTGCACTATTTGTAGATATGGGGTTGGTCCTCTATGGGTAAGGTGGGCTTTTCTTCTGCGAATGGTTCCGATGGTGGGTTCAGATAACAATATAGTGGTTCTCCGTTTACCTTAGAGAGGATGGCGATGTATCCTGGTGGGAACTTCGAAGAGCAGATAGTTCTACCATATGCTAGCATCGATGGAAAGAATTCATATCCCTCTGGGCTCTGGCTTCAAATCATGGAGTTTTTCGTACACCCCCACTTCAGATGCATAATTGTACGCAGTAGTTAGTCTTTTGTTTCCATATATCTGATAAAGGGGACAGGAACAACAAACCAGCCATGAAGCCCCCTTGTCCAGCATTTAGCAATAACCAGAACACCGTTTCACAGAACCTCATAGACTGCTTTCTCAGCATTGTCACCCAGTGACAATTGTTTGATGAACCCCACGCAGGTCACTGATGAGCGAGCGATTCCGTCTTCCCCGAAGAATATCGTCTGATCGCTGATACAATTTACTGATTCTGGTTCAGGCGCCGCCGGGCGTAGCCGACAGTCATGCAAGCTTTGTACGTAGAGAGATTTACATAGCTGCTCTAGTCGTTAGTCTTTTCTATAACTATGTCTCTTGTCTGCTATGGGAGGCAACTTACGGGATCTGGATCGGATTCGTTTGTTATGTCGTATTTCAAAGCAATCACAATAGGAGGCGTTGATATTGAGTTATCCGTTTCGGTTTCCATCTTGTGTTATGTGGTTTATTTGACCAAGCTAGTAAGTCGATGACTTGTTGTTTGGGGTTTGGAAGATATTGGATAGGCAGCAGGTGGCCTAGTCATAATCATTGGATCGACTTGTGCTGTTGCCTTGTGGATTGGATTTCACATTTTAGTACCATAACAAAATTCGACTTATAATAATCCATTGAAATACAGAGAAAATGCATCGTCCGCGAATATACCTCAATATGGAAACTCATATCAGTTGCCCATTAAATATCTTGGGCTGTCCGTGGATAGGTATATCTTATCCAGCCCGTATTTGAAGATACCGAAGCAAGAAAGAGAAGATTTGGATAAGCGGCAGATGGTCAAGTTATTATCGGCTCATTGTTTGACTGCCTGGAGGTAGCAAAACAAAATGATACCTGCTCCGGAGTATAATAATCTGCGAAACAGTTGCATTCCACTCGCGCACCAAGACAGTACCGTCAAGCAATAAATAAGGAAAAATTGGCGCATAATACTGGAAGTCCTGAATGATCAAAAAAAAAAAAAAGAAAAAAAAAGAAAAAAAAAGAAAAAAGAAAACAAGAAAGACGTTATAACAGAAAAGTACGAAGTTGCGAAAAAAAAAAAGAGCAAAAAAGAATGCATCGTCCGTGAATCGAACACGGGCCTCGTCGATGGCAACGACGAATTCTACCACTAGACCAACGATGCTAGCTGTTGAAAAATTTGGCAATATTTTGCTTTATCACTTATAAAAAAATACCTCAAGCATAACTATTCCACCTCCCAGAAGCAGAACAAAGGAAGAAGAGCATTCATCAACATATATTACTGCAATGATATCCAAAACTAACTTACAAACAGAACCATGTGAGCTCATAAAAAAACTCCTAGTCTTTTCCAATCCGTCCAACCAGCTCCGGCTAAACCCCTTATACAATAATAGTTGACCAAATAAAACAAGCACGCCATATCAATATCACATAGTACAGTTGTTACAGAGTAGAAAACGTATATGAACAATGAATCATATCTAGGGATCTCGTTTCATCCCGCTCATGCCAAAGTCGTATGTCCCCATGGGCATACCTGCATTTCCGAACATGTCACCGCCGCCCCCGCCGGCGCCGGGGGGATGTTCCATGCCCGGTGCTGGGGCGATGGGTTCGAGATTGAATGGTAGGAACCATGCGCTGGGTTGATAGTACTCGCCTGCGCCTGAGGGAGCGGTCGGGTCGAGTTGACCGGTGAAAATGGCGGCATCCTGGTGGGGTGGGGGTTCCACGCCGTTCGTTGCGGATGGGGGTATTGGTTGGTTATCTGCTGGTGGCGGCGGCGGTGGTGCTTCGAAGGAGGCTGGGTCGAATCCGGAAAATGAGCCGTAGACGAATTGTCGATCGAGTTGGGGGAGTTGGTCGGATGGGATGTTGAAGTCGAGTGGGGAGGGTCCGAATGCTTGCGCGCGGCCGTGGTTGTACATGGCTGGTTGAGGGAATCCGGCTCCGGATGTCCCCAGCATCCCAGGTGAGCTTTCCATGTTCACATCGACCATTGATTGTGGTCTGGGTGGCTGTTCGGAGCTGGCGCTATCGAGACGACTACTCTTTCTTGAATGTGACCTGCGAGGAACCGCGGTCTGTGGTGTAGGAGACAGGCTGGCGAAGAAGTCTTCGACACTTTGCAAGTCTGACTTCTGACCCATAACTGCATCGTCGCCTGTCTCTTTCTGTTTCGCACCGGGGTCCTCCCAGTGCATTCGCGACACTCCGTGAGGATACTTGTCAAACCAATCACCGTATTGGAACATAGCGGTCAATTTGCCGCCGTCATGCATAGCAACCGTGCCCTTGATGGCAGCGTCTGCGAATTGCCGGTATCGATCCTTTGCACTTTCTACCATGTAGTGGAACATACCCCAGTACTTCTTCATCTTGTTCAAGTACCGGTAGGTATGCCGTAGGTTTTCCTTGGACCGAGCTTCCAGTTGCGCGTTCTTGGAGAATATTCCCCAGATATGCACCGTACTGGCAGAGTACGCACAGTATCCTGCAAATGGTACAGTGAGCGGATAAGCTGACGCGCGGTCGATCAGGACAGAGATATGATGCGCAGCCTCCACTGCTGCTCGTCCTGCGTTGCTCAGGAAAGCCTTAGGCATATCCCTCGGAGGCCGCCCACCCGGAGAAAGCGGAATAGCAAATTGATTCAAGAAGAGAACGTTCTGGTGGATGATGATATGAAGAAAGAGGAATTGGTTTGCAATCCGTTCTGCCGCATGTATTTGGAGGTTTTCGTAGGTGAATAGAAGATGGCTTGGGAAGCTTGCAGAGAACTCGTCAATTTGTCGCTTGAGGCGCGTGTACCCAGATTCTGGCGACCACAGAGGATGGGGATCCTTTCTCTTCCCTCCGAGGTTCAGGTAGTCCACAATGCGCCCCCAGATGACCACAGTCTTAATGATATAGGCTGAGACACTCATGTTTTCCTTAGCATTGGACAGCTGTCCTACGTCATCTGGGACTGGGTTGGGCACGTTTCCGTCCAGGTCCTCCGTCGGCCCTGGAATTTCCATGTGGAAATGTGACTCCTTGATGGGAAGTTGGATATGCAGGAACTTCTCGTTCCCTATTGGTGGACGTTGACTACCGGAGGAATTGTATCGATCCATCAGAAGGCAGGCCCACATGGTACGCCGTCGAATCTCCCTATCGGTGAAACTTAGCTGTGACCCGTTGCCATTGCTGTGTTGTAAAAGCGGATCGTAATCAAGTTCCCTGTGCAGCTGCAATGCGTATGCCATTCTCAAAGCTTGGCCTCCGAATGACCAACTTCGTCCACCATGGCAGGTTCCAAATTCGTGCAATCCCAGTAACAAGAACACGGTCAAGATGGTGATGTTCGGTTCGTCATGGCGACTCAGGGCGATCGCGGCGGCAGGGTTCGCCCAGTTCTCACCACGCAAGAATGGAGGTTCAGAGTTGAGTTGCGGATGCGTCGAGAATCGAGCAGAGACCGCACAGACAGCAAGACTCAGTGCCGGGGGAACAGACCCGGCTCGTAACCTGCGCATAAAACTAGGCTTGTGAAGCAAAAGATACGACTGCCCGTATACACAATCGAAAAACACTTCCGCAAGATGTTCTTGGATCTCCAACGACGGCAAAAACTCGGCCCCCTCGGTCAAAAGGCTGGATCCGCCATTGCCCGACTTGCTCATAGGAAATGTGTCCTGCGGCGCCCTGCGCTCCTCACGCGTCCAGTCATCCAACTCCGACGCAAAAGCTTCATCCGCAGACCGTTTCTTCTGACTCTTTGAGGTCGGTTGCCCGGGAGCCGGAGGCCTAACCACAGACCGCCCGATGGCAGTCATATCCCTCGTCTCTTCCTTGGGAATCGTCTTAATAACACGATCCTCCATCCTCTTCAACCGCTTATCCAACATAGCCATATAATCCGTCCGTGGCGCCGCCTTCCTCGTGGTAACCTTGTAGACGCAGGGAATGCGAGACCGCGAACAATGTTTGCACGCGGGCTTCTCGCCCGAGCAGCGAATTTTCTTGCGCCGACATGCGATACAAGCCAGCGGTAACCGCTTCCTCTCCTTCCCAGCCTTGGTCTTCATCTCGCTCCACAAGGGCTTATCGCCTTCTTCCTGGTTAATACTCTGTGCGGTGTTGCTGTTGCTACCTTGTGCGTCATCCCGGTGCTCGGGGGCTGATGTTGCGGTGTCGTTTACGGTCTGGACGCTGTCGGGGTCGCGCGAGCTCGCGGGGCTCTGGGAGTCGAAATCTTCGGCCTGGACAGCGATGTCGTCGTGCTGGCTGTATATAGATGGGGCGCCTGTGAAGCCCAAGGGCGATTCTTCGGATTCGGGTGGGATCATGACGGGTTCGGATACCCCAACGATAACACTGGGGGCATCGTTGGGAGGAGGAGTGTGCGTACTTGAAATGGGATCGAACCCCAAACCGGGAGCTATTCTAGCTCTGTAGATCGGGTTCAGAGTGGTCTGGGGAGAGAGCGACGGGTTGAGTCGGTCGGTTGTAATGGTGCGGGTGGATAATATGGGGAATCCGGAGGCAGCTCGGCGGCGCGGATTACTAATCCCGTGTTTCACGGCCGTCAGGTGTACATTTTAAGATATATTCTTCAGTAGTATCCTTCTTATATTTCGAATGCTTCTCACTGTGGAAGACAACAAAGAGACATACGTGTAGCATATATGACAACTCATGTCCTCGATAATACGTGGTACTTAGCATGATAGCGGTCTAAGTATCTTCCTCCTTTTCTATCACATCATGGAACCGACCCTCCAAGATGAAGTAAAGCCATCCAAGAATGCGATGCTGAAAGCCTGCGAGGCCGGCAACCTCCCAGCATTACGGTATTAATTTCAGCACTATAGCATAAAGCAAGGCAGCCAGCCTGCTTGGGAGGAGAGGGAGGATAGTCCTCCTAAAACCTGGGAAATGGTCGAAACCGCCATTATCAATAAACAAGCCCCGATAGTGGCATACATCCTCTCCGTATACTCTGTAGGTCCAATCGAATGCGAACCAGTCGTCCAAGCGATCATCGACCATCCATGTATGGAGATTATGAAACTGGCTCATCAGAACTCGCCTGGAATTGTCAATCTTGAGCTTGACACAATGCAAACATTCCTATGGAGTGCATGTTACATGCCTTCTGATCCAGAACACCTTGCGCTTATCCACTATCTTTTGGATAATGGTGCCTCGCCGAATGAGGGGCAATTCCATGAATGGTGCGCTCTCATGCCGGCGTTGTGGTGGGACCAGCCATTCGAGGTGATTGAGAAAATGGTCTATCGAGGTGTTGTGATCGCGTGTGTTCCTTTTCAGGGAGCAGTCAAGAAAGAACGTCTTGATGTTCTGCGACTGTTTCTTGAAAAGGGGAGGTTTCATAGCAATGTCTCGCATCAGGAGTTGCTTGAATCAGCAAGGGAGTCTGGAAATGAGGCGATAATCTCGGTGGTGGAAGCTGGAGTTGCGAGGCGGGAAAGGATAGCTAAATGGTATCGACGAGCAAGCTGGTGACGGTTCTGGAGGAGTTAAGAGCCGGGCGTTGACGAGAGTACAGATATATGGATGCTCATAGAAGTACATACAAGAACGTAGTTTGTTCTAACCGGAGTATTTACCAGGGAAATTGATCACTATGCAGAGGGTCCAAAGAGGACTGCTGGGCTGGAGAGGATGTGCGATTGGGAAGAGCAATCTGGGAGAGCAGCGGAAATCGAGGAAGACCAACAATCCTTCACTCTTTATCTGCTAATCTCATTTTTATGGATTCCGTCATAGCTCCTTTGAATCGCTCATAATTGAAGCTTTCCTCGAAGAGACCATTCCAAACCTCATATGTGAGATGGCAACATAGGCAAGACTCGGCACAAAGTCCCTGGCTTTAATATTTAAACAGCACGTGGCACCTGCCATACGAAAGAGCCATAGCTCCCTCGAGTTGAAGCTGGGCATTTCTGAGATCGGAAAGATAGCTTGAGGCGTTATGGTCAAGAATTGCCCAAATGATCGATATACTTCACGAATTCCCAAGTCTATTGGTTTGTCCTTCAGCGCCATGAAGGGCTGTGACACATCGCGGTAGTTGTGCTGGCTGGTTTTGCCAGCAGCTTGACAATGTTATTATCATCATCGTCCTCGTACCATGGCGAAGGCATCGTGGGCCCTTCCGTATTTGTTATCCCTTAATACAAGAGGCCTGGGTTTTCCATCTTTGGCTTTTTGCTCGTTCGCGATAGCCCGATTTCGGATGCGATTTCAGTATATTCACTGGATGCAATTAAAGATTGCTTGGCAGAGCATAGGAGACGACCATACCACCATCGCTGCGCCATTTCCAAAGTTCCCGCGACGTCTCGCTTCAATTACACACATATTACTCTCAATGAATATCGGGGGACCATAGAAAAGCGTGTAATCCGCTTTCCCCGTCAAAGTGCGTGAGCGACAATGGTGATTGACCACCTTAATCAAGCTCATTTCAAATTGAACGTTGAACTCTTCTCTGAGCCCGTTCTTCTTCTGCAACCCTGCCTTCTAGCATGTGCTGATAGGGGTGTGATTCCATCTGCATCTGGAGATTATTGCCGTGTTTTCCCAACGTGTTTCCGTATGCAACGTCTTTTACTGGAGAACGTTTTTTGACTGAGTCCCAGTTGGCGTTTAGTATGGGCCGACTAGCTCTCCCGTGGCAACTTAGGTCGACGTTTGGCTTCATAAGGAGCTCTAGAATGGTTTCGGTCATTCTCAGAGAATGAGGTTGGAATTGTCTGGGAGACTCGTTGGGAAATAAAGGATGGGATAAATTGTTTGATGAATGCTGGCAAGTAAACATGGGGAACAGTGAATTGGCAGACGGCCCACCACTCCAATATGCTTCACAAAATGATTATCGATAATAAAGTCATAGTGATAGATGTAGTAGAGCAGATCTGTTCGCATTTTCCCTCTTCCATACCACCTTGGAACTCAATGGTGCGCTATATCTGCCTGATCGCATACAACTATGAAGACTTCGACCGTTTACCCTTAATAGACGTATTATCTAACGAAGCCGCAATCTCCGATCCCATAACATAGATATTGTAACTCGGGAAGATAATCCACAGGCCGCTAATCGTTATCAGTAACTGCGGAAAGATGACATGGCAGAGGGGACATACTTAGGAATGATCCACAGAAAGATCAAGGTAAAAAGGTCATTGTGACCGATGTTCTCGAAACCGGAGAAAATCTCGTTCAACCCTACTCATGTCAGCAATATGCCATGTATAGTCAAGTAAGCAAGTATAACTCACAATACAAAACCGTCTTCCCCAGCGTCATAACAGACGCACTATACGCAATAAGCAGCGCAGTAGCCCCAACCCTTCCCGAAACAAGCCTCTCATCCGTCAAAACCCTCCAAACCCCCCTCTCCACCTTCTTCCCTTTCTCCCCCGCCCCCGCCGCCGAAACCCCATACCTCCAAACAACCCACAAATAATAACAATACCCGGCGGACTCAAACAAATTCACCACTGTCTGCGCAGCCGTAAACCCATTCCGCGCATTGAACGCCGGCCAGCCGTAGATATAGTCGATAGTCCCGTATAAAGCGTAGGGTGTCCACAGCGGGGAGTGCAGACTGTTGCCGGGCATGCTGTGCGGGCGGAGGAGCACGTACCCGGAGTCCCAGAGGACGAGCGGGATTGAGAAGATGAGCCAGAGGATTATGGCGGTCGAGGGGGTGTGGATGAATTTGTTGGTTGTGGTTGTGGGTGTGCGAGGAGGGGAGGGGGTTCGCGTGCGCGGGGGGGAGGGGAAGGAGCGCTTTTGTTGGCGCGTTGAGACCATTGTGTTGGGTCCTTGGGTGCTTAATTGAGTATATTTAGGATTATGATTTGGTTATCTGAGTAGTAAAGCTGAGGAATTGGCCTGGGGTTGTTTCAGGAGGAGCTCATGAGCTGATGGGGAGATGACGTTGTTTAGCGGGCATTCTGACTTGCGGCTCCGCATGTCCAGAACAATGGAAACACACCACATTGGTTGCCACCTCTTCAGTAGTGTTGTATGACATCTCAAGGAATGAAAGCACCAGAGGAGGTCAAGATAAGGAATCCCAGGATCTAGGGACAAACACCTGTTTGCCTCAGGAATATACTCAAACCGCAGAATTTCACGTGACTGATGAATGTCATTGCTCCACGTTGATTGGCCAACCAGTTGTAAATCCCAAGTACACGGCAAAGTAGAAATATATAGCAGGTCATGGCGACAATTTAACCAAGAAAATTCGTCATATCAAAATAAAGATTAATTCAGATTGATCAGATGGCTCCAGCAAAAGATCAAGTGCAGCGGCACTCCATAGATGATCCAGAATCCTGCACCCTGTGCAAAGAAAGCAGCAATGAGCATGACTCTCCGGACAATCACCAACCAAGCTCTGCATTCAAGCAGCTGGGACTTCTCGACAAGCTCCTAGCCCTCTGGATCTTCCTCGCCATGGCAATTGGAATTTTTCTAGGTAACTTCGTGCCCGATACCAGGGAGGCATTGGAACGGGGGAAGTTCGTTGGCGTTTCTATACCGATTGGTAGGTCTATTTACTGAGAAGTTGGAGTAATAAGGCGATGGGCTAACGTAAAAAGCCGTTGGTCTGCTGGTGATGATGTATCCTATCCTGTGCAAAGTGCGGTACGAGACGCTCCACCGGTCATTTCGGCAGAAAGCCCTCTGGATTCAGGTCGGGTTCAGTGTTGTGGTGAATTGGATCATTGCGCCGTTTTTCATGGTTTGTTTTTATCCATGGCTGATATTTGTTGTGTTGATGTGCTAAATTGATACAGCTTGCGTTGGCGTGGGCGTTCCTACCAGACGAAAGAGGTCTCAGGGAGGGTTTGATCTTGGTTGGCATTGCGCGGTGTATTGCGATGGTTAGTTCTCCATACAGATGCAAAGTTGAATTCATCTGCTGACACCACCAGGTACTCGTCTGGACAGGACTCGCCGGCGGCGATAACGAATACTGCGCCATCCTCGTTGCCATCAATTCGATCCTGCAGATGGTCTTATTTGCCCCCCTTGCAATATTTTTCGTGCGCGTCATCGGCGGCGCAGACAGCGGTTTCAACATCGACTACTCGCTGGTCGCCAAAAGCGTCGGCGTCTTCCTCGGCATACCCTTGGGCGCAGCCATCGTTACTCGCTTCACGCTGATATTCCTGGTCAATAAGGAATGGTACGAGAAGAAATTTGTCAAGTGGATCGGCCCATTGTCGTTGATCGGACTCTTGTTCACAATCATAGTCCTCTTTGCTTCTCAAGGACGACGAGTGGTGCATCAGATCGTGTCGGTCGTACGAGTGGCAGCGCCGCTTGTAGTCTACTTCGCTGTTATTTTCTTGATCACTCTGCTGGTGACGCGCCGGTGTGGCTTCGGATATCGACTGTCGTGCACGCAGAGTTTCACCGCTGCGAGCAACAACTTTGAACTGGCGATTGCGGTGGCCATTGCAACTTTCGGCGTGGATAGTGATCAAGCACTAGCTGCGACAGTTGGGCCTCTCGTTGAGGTCCCCGTGCTGCTAGGTTTGGTCTATGTCGTGAAATGGGCTGCAAAGCGGAATAAATGGGCGGCATAGATGAAAATCACCAAGATATAGTAATAGTTAATTGCTTCGGGTGGATGGTAGATATCAATCACCACTGATCTCATCCAAAACCTGAAAAAGAATATGATTCTGCACCCTGCATTCTTCCCCCGTAGCACAACTCTTCGTAAAGCCAACCCAGAGTTTCTTCTGTATCTCTGCCAGATCGACCCCGCGGGTATTATACTGGCTAATAAGCTCTTCCGCAATCGCACAAAGAGTGGTATTGAGGACGTCTTCGTTAGTAGGGAATAATGGATCATCCACCACACTTTCGCATATCCGGCTCCTCAGAGACACAGATGGACGAGCCATATCCGTCCCAATATCAGGATTCAACTCCGGTTCACTAATAGACACCGATCCTTCCGACTTCCCACAACAAACCGCACCGCCACTCGTTTCCTTTTCCGCAGAACACGTACTCCGACACGACGACTCCCCAGCCCCAGCCCTCTTCAAAGCCGGAATCGCAACTTTCCGAACCATCTCAGACTCCCCCGTTGTCCGCAAATACCCCTCAACAACACTACCCGGCACACCCACAGCAACCAGAAGAGATTTCAGCCGTCCGTTCTCAGCTTCTAGCCTTTGAACAGTTAATCGATGTTCGACATCTTTCTGATGCGCCTGTTCTTTGAACAAAGCAAGTTGCTGCTCCAGCTCGCGCGTATACTCTTGCTTCCTAGCACGGCTTTTGCGCTGGTTTTCGCGAATCCGGGCTAGTTTTTCTTTCTATGGGATGTTAGTTTTGTGGCGAAAATGAGTGGTTTTGGGGGCTTCTACCTTTTGATCACCGACGGGTTCCATACTGGTATCCTGGTCAGAAGGACTTTCTGTTTAATATAAGGAAAGTAATGAGATTTGTTAATTTGCGGTTCTTGTAAGTCTTGAACATTCCGGGATATTGAGTTATTGACCGGAGGAATGCTATGCCGGCGGATGTCGTCCTTGGACCAATCAGGAGCTTTATGATTCAACGGCTTAAAAAAAGGGTGCAGGATCTAATCGCTCCATTCATTATACAAAGATTATATACAGACAGCCTCATTTGCTGCGCGAACGAGGCATAAAAAAACAAACAACAGCCAGAATTCGCTGGTGGTCACCCATCCAGGTGTCACGGAGCTCAGCTGGGATAATGGAAGATCAACTCATGTGCTCTACCTAGGTAGCTATCGACGAGAATAATCAACATGAGGAAAGAAGAAGAAGAATGATGTGCCAGTAGTAGTTGTGTGTGTGTGTGTGTGTGTGTTTCTATTTTACGTCGAGGTTCGGGTCTTTCCACGCATCCTTGGATTAAAGACCTCGGACGCGGAAAAGCCCTGGTCCCGGTGCGGGACATACGACGGGCAGATCGGAACTGCCTATCGTCTAGCGAAAACTACCATCTATCATCTAAATACAGGTAGCCCCCCGCGCGGGGGGCTGCTTGGGTTTTCATAGCTCGGTATTTGCGAATGGTGGAACTGGGCATGTTGAAGTGCCGGGAATTAAATATTTGTTGGTAGCACTTGCTGATTCCACAATGTCAATATCCATGCAAGATGTGTATACCTACTTCCCATTAGCACGGAGCGATGTCATTGGGCATATATGAGTATACCAGCCAGCCATGGTCTACTATCTCTGTTGTATTCCACATCCAGTACACAGTATAAGGGCTGCCAACTTCTATGTGAGGTGGAATTGTAAATGAAGAGGTGGAAATGGTGTTGCCATCACTATAAGGAGAGTCGACTGCCAAAACTTGAGTTTGTTAACCATGGGCTGTTTCTGAATGGGATGATTGCCTTACGCTGTCCACCAATTCCTTGTTGAAAGTTCAGGACATCGGAGAATGTTCTGGAGTCTGGTGTCCACTGTTCCTGTGTTCCATACCAGCTAATAACCCCTTTCTCTGTATTGGTCTGCCTTGACGTTATAGGGCCATGTTTTAAACAACGTGGGTTGAGTATTGAACCGGGAGAAGCTCTTAATCGCGGCCGTCCTTTAGATTGAACTGGCAATTGCTGATAGCCATGGCAAAATTGACCGGGCAAAGTTACATCCAATAATGAAGTTCGGTGCAGGGTAGCGGATTCCAAGCCTGTTTGGAATATCAATTAGCTACTATGCATCAATGTCAGATTCTTGGCATACTATAATTGCGGACGTATCCATGGTCTTGAATTTCTCCGTCAAGATCTGCAATATCGATGCCTTCAATCTGTTGAAATTAATGACAAAACTAGACATGGTATGACTAAATGGATTGAGACTTACCATAAGTGCGGACGTAAGGCAAAAACAGAAGCTTATCACATATAAGACACAAGAGGAAAGGGCTCGCATGGCGGAAAGAGTAAATAATTTTGATTAACAAGAAGACTTTTCGGAGGAAAGTGTCTGACATATACCATTATAACTTTTTTTTCCTGGATTGTAGGCCCTTTTCAATTCGCTGGTCTTCGTTAAATATCCAGATCAAGCATAAGTAGTTCCCAACCCTGCCAAGTTATTTTTTCAAATTATCGAATCTAACTTGCTTCTAGGCTTTACGTTGATCTATGTATCCCCCACCAATAGTTATGGTCCGCATTGACAAACCGGGCTCGATATGGCATAAACATGTTCAAAAACTCTTATTGCATTCAAACTTTCCACGAAGCTACCGTTGCTGCATTGTTGATCAAGACTTAATGAGCCTAATCCCAATTCATGAAGTGGGAGCAGTTGAGGATTGCTTTCTCTCCGAAGACTACCGCAGCCTTTATATTTTCCTACGGTTGAATGGCTTTCTACGCCCAAATCTGGACGCTGATGTCCTTACTTTCGAGCATATTCATGTACCTCCAAGTACAATAGCTATATTCAGATAAAGGGAGGGATATCGACAATGAGATATCCTGGAAATGTTGCTGCACGAAATCATTATACTCTGTAGTTGTTTTCGAAATCAATTATACCTCCACACACTTACAACTAAATTCTCGGAAAGGAGATCCGAAATGCGCTAACTAATCCGTTTTAGTACATCGCTCCACAAGTTGGCAAAAATATCATCGTAAGTTAGTTGACTAGTTATTTTATTCGCTGAATCGTCGAGTTATGCATCCTAATTGGGAGAATTATGTACGAAATGGGAGGAAGCGGGCGGGCTGCGGGTGGAGCGTCGGTGGAGATGGGGAGCTGATCCATTTTGACCGTTGTATGAGGACACATTGGAGCAGAATTCAGTACGAGAAATTATATCCTGGCACCCAGACAGCCCCCGGAATTGTACTTGTGCCTTATTGGGCCTGTTTGTGCCAGGTGGTGAAGGAGGTCTTCAGCAAGATGCCCCGCCCTCGTGACCTGGAATGCAAGCCCCGACCCTTCTGTTTGTGTTCCAAGGTTGGTCCCAACTCAACTTTGGCTCGCACCCCCTCACCTCCAGCTCAGGTTCATTTTCTCTGATGGGCATTGAGATCACCTAGGTTAGCTCCTCTATACTCTTTACTCATCTCTGGTCACCTGAAGACCTGCATCTCAACTTCGCTCTTGTACCATCACAATCACCACTCCAACAACACCATCTCATGGAGAATATTGACATTTTATCAACTTCCTCAGACGAACCTGGGATGACGCCCACGCATACCAGCCTACCTGAATCATACGCTGACCCTGAACTACCGCCGTATCCTGCACCTGCCGCAGTCGCTCCTTACAAGGGAGCGACCTTCATCATTCGCGATCCTCAGAGCGGCCTCGCTATCACACTCAAGGATGGCAAGTTAGGCTTGGCCCCTGGGGATAAGGAGAATGCATTCGTCAATTGTGATAATGGGCGTGGCAGTCACTGGCGCTGCGTCGAAAACAAGGACCGCTGGTTGGGCTTCAAAAATGCAGTCTCCGGAGAGTTTATTGGGCACGATAACAAGAAGAAGAACTGGCGCTTTATGGCAAAGGCTGAGGCCCACAGGGAATGGGAGTTTTTTTGTGTCCGTCAGCATTCAGATGGCGGCCATGAGCTGCTTGTGAAGCATTGGGGTGGCTTTCGTGCAATGCAAGTGGGCGGCAACGACAACAAGGAGCTGGTGGTTGCTGATGAAGGAGACAGCGGAACGGCGTGGGAGTTTCTTCAGGTTTACTGTGAGATATTTGACTTTGTCTGACGCGTTGTGAGAGACTCTTAGGAATTGAATATTGTTGCTACCAGATTGATTTTAGTTGGTTTCCTGGTATACCGGAGTCCCCTTGGGACCTCAATCAGCCGCAAGGACAATTTGCTTTGAAGCACAGGAATGACCAACTCATAAATATAATACTGGTAGGGTGAAAAGACGAACTTTACTGCTCCACAGAGCCAGGCCCTTCTGAAGCAAGCACAGTGTCTCCATGCCCCATGCTTTGGCTTCTGCTCGTGTTGTCTGCGGGTTGGTATTGCTGCCCTCGGAGTTCCTCGTCCAGCGACCGGAGCATTTCAGCTCGGTAGGTGAAATATTCGCACATTCTCTGGAATCCTTCCTTATCGGCATTCGCACGCGTATGGTTCATGGCGGAACGTAGAATTCGTTGCAGGTGAGGGTACTGGTGTTCCTAGGGCCCTGTCAGCTAGAAATTAATTTGACTTGGGGCTCAAAAGTCTTTACTAAAAGCTCATCAGGAGGTGGCCATTGTCTTAGTAGTAGTGTGTGTGTGTGTGTGTGTGTGTGTGTGTATGTGTGTGTGTGTGTGTTGAGCTGAGAATCTCAGTCACTGACTTGTGGCCCCATGGATGTGCTGCTGCTTTTCGGCCCTCTCTGCAGTGATAGAAGTGGGATGGCTCCTTTCTGCGGCCGCATGAGCATGTCAGCAGAGTGTCCTCATGTTTAAAGCGCTCATGGTATTCTGCAAAGTCTCCGTGGCCGCTCCTGGCAGCTAGGAGACGGCCCAGGGCTGCTCTTGGGAGGAGCAGCTCCGGGGGACGTTTTTCTAGGCCTATTCCGAGGTCCTTATAGCGTTTGGGGGCTTTATCTGACCAGTAGCGGGTGAAACCTTGCCAGTGTGTCCTCTTGGCTGCCCGTTTGGCAGCAGCGATTGAGGCAGGTGTTGAGGGGAGCTCTAGGGGAGCCTGACAACCAATCTTGGCCTCTTTATCAGCTGCTTCATTGCCTTCAATGCCTATGTGTCCAGGAACCCATTTCACCTGTACTGTGCCTGCCTGTATGCCAGGTGTCACGGGCTCGGAATAGAAGATAATAACGAACTGAATTCCTATCTTGACTATTGTAGCCATCAACGAGAATATCGAATCTGGGAAGGAAAAAGGAGAGGAAATCTATCTGGCGAGTACAGTCTCTATATAAGCATTTGTGCAATGCGGCTTGAGCCCTTGTTTGTCCATATTGCTTGTATGGCATCTTTTGGCATGTTGGCACTGTTTGCCTGGTCGTTGAGCCGTCACACCAGGTGTTCTTGAGAGTTGTGGCCATGTCTATGCAGCTTCTTGAAAGTTCATGAAAATTGGTTGACTTGATCCTTTGGGCTGGCCTTGGAGTTGCTGTGCTGCTTCCAAGTTGTCCAGATAGATATATATGTTTGTGGAATGTTGGGCTTTGGGATCCTTAAGGGCCGCCTGTAGGCCTAGCAGGGCCGCTTGAGCCTCTGCATCAAAGACCTCATGGTTGGGGAGCCTCACATGTCCGCTGAAGATTTTGGCCTTGCTGGTTCTGCAGTAGCCCACCCAGCCGGCACCTGCAGCGCTGCTGTCCTTTCCTTTGGACCCATCTGTGTAGACTACCATTGATAGTGGTGGAATGCAGGCCAGCCACCTTTGAAAGGCATCCCTGGCCTGTATCTTTGTGGTTGTGGTTGACTGCTCTTTGGGCTCTGGGTTTGAGTCCCAGCCTCCCAGGGGCTTGACAGAAGTGGTGTTACAGACCTTATCCTGTCAGCCTCACGTGACGATGCGGGGAGTTAAGGCAGAATCATTGGGTATGCTCAGCGGGATGATCAGTGAGTTAAGCAGGGATTATGACCTGAGCATTAAGGAAGTACGACATACCTCACGTGACCTGCAGGAGGTATACA
>NW_019170457.1:85660-244256 GCF_001890805.1 Aspergillus glaucus CBS 516.65
AGGGTCATTATCGATATAACGACGACGACGAAGGACACTCAGGTGAGTGCCCCAACTGAGACTTAACTAACTAGAACCTTAGGTTACGATACGAAGAGAAGCTAGGTTGTGACAAGCATGTCCACACTGCCACTCTGCATAGCCTCATACAGTGTCTTGGTGCCATTGATCCGGGCACCATGCTTCAGCAGCAACTGCATCATTTCGTACTCCCCCCAATATGCTGTATGTTCAATTGTTGGCCGATAGCACAACTGGCTCTTATTTGGATCACAGCCAGCCTCGTCCAGGATGAAATGTGCCAATGGGAAGTTATCAGTCAGAACTGCATGGCCAAGGGCATCGCCAAAATGGCTCAAGTGCCATGTTAGGATGGATGGGTGGTATACAGTCAGAATCTTGAATGCTTCGGTTTTCCCATGACCCACTGATTCCAGCGACACTTTATCGCGGAAGAGAGGAGATTTGCTATTTGGTTTGTATGTATCGAGCAGATAACGCATGATGTCGAGGTTCATGGATTCAATGGACGCGTGAAGAAGCATTATAATAGCATTATCGTCATGTGTCGTTGGAGAGGTAGCAAGGAGGGGTTTCACTGGGTCGACCTGACCCTGCTCGATCAGGGAAGTAATCGTATCAATATTCGACATGGCTGGGTTGGATTAATGTTGACTACAATCTGGAAGAAGAAGACCAATTTAAATCATGGTGGTCAAGACCTCGAGTGCGCCTTGTGTAGCGCAATGCGGGGGCCAATTCTATTCCGAGAAACTCCAACAAAAATTCAAAAAATTAACAACTAAATCTCTATACCAAAAAAAAAAAAAAAATTACATCCCGTAATATACACAATCCAAGCATCTGCTCTCAGCCCCGGGGCGCATTGTACGAAGGTCCATCGGCCGGTGTCCAAATAACATGCCCCTTATCAATAGCTTGTCTTGGGTCGACTTGGATAATCTCCTTGACGTCCCGGTTGCGCGTCAATGCCGGGAATTCCCACCCTCGCCAGGCTTGAGTATCTGGCATACAGGTTCCCTCATTTTCCTCCTTGGTGAAAAAGTAGACGGTGCCTTTGGAAGCCTCGGCGAAGGCCTGTGAGAGCCGCTTCTGGAATTGGTCCACCTTGGCCGGAGATTGTCGTCCGAGTTCCATGCCCTGAGCCTCATACCACTTTTTATTGACAATATCGTTGAAGGCAACAGAGCCCCGACCCTTGCGAACATTCTTGCTGTACCATTCTGAGGCCTTGGCAATTGCCCCGCCACCACTCAAGTCACTGTAGAATAGCGAGTCGCGTTTTCCAACCTTGCCGTGCTGCTGGGTTTTGTGACTAGGAAATCCACTGTCGGAACGTCGGCGCATACATCGGCGGTCTTTCTGGGAATGCACCCGCGCTTGACGAGATTGCTGGAATCAAGGTGCTGGTCTTCTTCTGGGGAAATGTCCGAGTTTTTCTGAGGGATGGTGAGGGCATCACTGACTGAGACAAGCGCCAGGGAAAAAAAAGGAAGATTGAAAGGATAAAGGACGTAGGAAACTTCATGGTGCCTCGAATTTGTCGTATATTGAATACAGAAATCTGTTTGAGAGCCTCAGGCTCCAATATGCCCCGCTCCTGATTGGCCCGCACTAGCGAGCCCACACACAACTGCCGGATAGAGGAGATCCACCCTCATCCATCTACACAGACACAGAATACAATAGTATCGTCGATGCCGTTCCTTGCCATAGCCTGATCCACAAAATCGAATCGGTTTCTTGGATGAATTGCAAGCTGGAATGAAGAACATAAACAGCATGCTTTGGGGGCCATATATATGTGTGTTTCTAATCCTAAGAGTTTCTTATAGGCTGAATTAGTCGAATCAGCCTTATAGGATGCGTTGAGGGATCACAACACGTCCGCACAACCGCCACAGGGAATTCTTCTTGGTTTCCTCACTCAATGATGAGTACTGACACCGGACACCACGAGAAGGTGAGAATTCGTCGTCCTGAGAGCTGGAGGCAGCGCTCTCATCCAGCGTACTCGCCGGAGGCGGTTTGTTAGGGTTGTTCAGTAAGGCATTTTCCGGGATGACCTAAACAATCCCTTCGCCCGCGAAACTATTTCGGGAAATCCGAGGATTTGATATTTTTCATACCTACTGCATGGCTTAGTGGTATATGTCACAGGCTCGGAATAGTAGATACAGGTAATATCAATCTAAGCTACTGTAGCCATCAGCGCGATCATCGAATCTGGGGGAGAAGAAAGGATTGTAGATCTGGGTAATGGGTAGCCCAGAGCCTTGGGTCTAATCTCTAATGCAGCACGTATACGCCACAAACGTAGCCAAAAGCCCTCTCCAATCTTTAGATACATAGCCTTTTCCTCCCTAGCACTTGGCAGTCCCAGATTCTCTGCCATCGTCTGAACGACCGACATACCATGATTTTCACGCGAGGATGTCTCACGGAAATGCGACTGTTCGATGCCTGCGTCGAGGAATTGGAATTCGAAGCTTCCCCTGCGCGGTCGCCGTGGTGCTGCTGGTGCGTGTGCAACTGCGCAAGTTCCAGAAACCGGATCTTGGGTCGCTCATAGTTGGGCTAATCTCCATCTAGATGACAAAGACGCACAGGGGAAAACATCACTTATGTACGCAGAAGAAGAAGCTAGCAAGAAACGTCATTGCGACTTATTTGCTGGAGATAGATGGAAGCATAGTTACTTTGGAGAATTTACGTAGCCTCTGAAACAGAGCTGGCTTAATAAAATGCACTTGCTCTTGATCAAGTGACAAATATGCCAACCACTGTTCCAAAAGATTTTCATATCATTCCTATTATCAGTGTCATTTCAACTGTAGTTCATCCTATTGGTGATCATGTCATGGTGATTATCTGTCTCACCCGCTTATCATACACGTTAACTAGTTACTGGTGAAGGCGATTATGCAACTTTAATCACTCGCTACGCGAGCGAGGCAAAAAAAAAAAAAACATACAACAGCCGGGATTCGCTGGTGGTCACCCACCCAACTACTAACCGGCCGGCGTGTGGCTTAAGTACGGCTGAGCGGACGGGAAGCCCTGTTCTCCACACCCTATGGTCGTATGTACTAGGGTACTACAAATTATTGATAAATGTATGCAATAATTTTATCCGTCATATTGTGCATCGCAATGCAGATGCACAGCTAAAGGCTGCACATTCTTCGGCTTTAAAAAAACCACGAGTCGGAGAGCGCTATTATATCACGCAGATATCCCTGCCGAGACTGCATCAACACCATTCTTCAGACGGGTCCTGTTCTTGTCAGTCATAACCGCGTAATTCCTTGGTTGGTTGAGCCCTGGCTGTATCAGGACGTCCTCTTTGCGCCCGGTTGGCAGTCCTCGGGATTCCCCAGCTGGTCGGGGGACGTGCCTCGCGAGCCTGGTCCAGGCAAGCCGGCCGCCCGGTTGTCATCTTTGTGCATTCCGGCGTTGTTCTTGTTTTAACCAGCGGGCTCAAGATGACGTTGTCGCATCGCCCTCTCAGGCCAGCGGTTAGGAAGGAAACTACAGCAGAGAATAGAAGAAGAGAGGAGAAGATAAATTCAAAAGGAACATCCGAATTTCTTGTCTGGGGTATTTACTATGTATCTGCCAGCCGGGCACTTCTAACAGTCCTATCTAACAGCAGTATTAAGATGTTCACAAGAAAAAAGCATTGAAAAAAAAAAAGGAAAAAAAAGTGGAGAAAGAAAGAAAACATCCGGTCCAAGCATCATTATCGCCTTCGTCACTGCTATAGCACGTCACCAAAGGGCTAACCCAGCCATGTCCCAGCAGCGTGTTCCGCGTCGCAAGGATGGCTTCAACCTACTGAGTCACAGATCTCGTTTTTCTGGTTTCAAAACACACAGCTAGTGCTTTTCCTGCACCTCCTCGACCTCCTGGCCGTTGTCACTGCTGCTGAGGCCGAGCTCGTTCTTCTCAGGTGCGGAATTATCAGAGGTATCCAAGCCCAGATCGCGAGACTGTTGGGCGATCTGTTCGAAATCGAGCTTGGGCATGTCGTTGGCGACTTTGAACGGCATCTTCCCTTCGACATGGGCCCTGGCGTAGACGATGTCGATCTCCTCAAGCTCACGGCCGGCCGTCTCGACATAGAAGAAGTAGCCTAATACCAAACCGATAAAGTTAAACAGTGCGAAGAAGAGATAAAGGCCCCATCCGCTCTCGTTAGCGAAAAGCGGCGTGAACATGACCACGGCAAAGTTGCAGATCCAGTTGGTGCACGTCGACGCCGCGGCGCCCACTGTACGGGTACGGAGGGGATTGATCTCCGGTGGGTAGATCCAGGGCAGTGGTAGGAGAGTGAATGCAAAGAAAACGATGAAGAGGAAGATACCAACGGCAGCACCCTTGGCGTTCTCCTCGGTCTCCTTGACCAAGCAAGCAAATGTGATGACAAAGCTGAGCCCCTGGCCCAGGAAACCGATCAAGTACAGCTTGCGACGGCCGACCCTTTCAATCATAAAGAAGGATGGGATGGTGGCAAGGGCGTAGATGGTAGCGAAGATACCACCCATGATCATAGACAGGTATCGATCCATGCCCAGGTTATCCTTGAAAAGCAGCGTTGAGTAGTAGATGGCGGCGTTACAGCCGGTGAACTGCTGGAAAAACTGGCCGGAGCAACCGACAAGAAGGCGCTGGAATTCCTGGGTCTTGCCGAATGTGAATACCGCCTTCCAGCTTGACTCTGTGGTTTTCGAGGATTCCACGTCCGCCTTCATGAAATTGAAGTCGGTAAGGACGTCATCGGAGTCAGGAGTGGAGTCCTTGAGCTTAGCGATAACATCGCAGGCCTCCTTGTCATATCCGTTCTTCACAAACCACCGCGGGGAATCCGGGAATACCAGGGCACCGATGGCCACGAGCAGAGCGAAGAATATCTGGAGCGCTATGGGGAATCGCCACTGGACGGTATCCGTGGTGTGGGAGAGACCAAAGACCACCCAGTAAGCAACAAAGGTGCCAACAGCGATCATCGCACCCTCAAAACAGACCAGGAAGCCACGGTTGTGAGCGTTGGAGCATTCCGACTGCCAGACCGGGATTGTGGCCGTGTTCATGCCGTTTCCGAGGCCCGATATAACACGGCCGATGACGAACTGACCGAGACCCCACTTATCACCAAAGGAGACCGTTGTAATCAAGGCACCAATGGTCAGGACATTGGCACCAGTAAAGATGAGGCGAGTGCGGCCGAGTTTCTCGCCGAAGAACATCGAGAACAGCGCGCCGAAGAAACAGCCAATCTCATAGCAGGCTGTGACAGCACCGCGGATGACGTTGATATAGTGTGTTTCCGATGGCGTCGGATCTGCGGGCATTTTGAGTTTGCTAAAGGATTCTGTAAACTGTTCGCCATCGATGAGGCCCGCCATCATGCCCTGATTGTAGCCGAAGAGCGAGAAACCCATAACGGCGGTGATGGTGATGCTCACCCGGAGCGTCCGCCCTTTCAAGCCGCAGGTGGTTGTCCACATATTGACGGTATGAGGACAAAGAATGAAATCAATAAAGCATAGAGGAGAGGGAGAAGAGGAAGGGGGAAAAAAAAAAAGAAAGAAAGAGAGTGGATTACTCCAGGATGGAGCAATCTCTTATATGTTCTCCATATTCCCCCCATGACTTAGCGCGTGTCTTGGCCGGACCCAGAATCCAAGAAACTAAGGGTCAAAGGATTCGTGGATGGCATCATGTAAGAATCACTAAGAGTTATTCTTGGTCGGTTAACGTGTTACAACCAACAGTTGGTAAAGAAGGCGATTGGATGCGGATGAAATGTATCAGGGACTCCGGGGACCCCAACAAGTAACAACCAGAGCACAAGAACCCAAGAACCCAAGAACCCAAGAACACAGCCATGATTACATACATGTGCGTGTGCACACATGGGCAGCGCACGGAGGGCAATTAGGCAAATGGAGACCATTCGTTTCAAGCTTAAAACGGTGATTTCTCGGCCAACCTTCACTGGATGCGGCGGCGGTCTTGCTCTTGGCTTCCCGGCGGGGATAAACGCCCGGTAAACGCCCGGGGGACGGGCACTCCGAGTGGTAAATGAATCAGGCAGAAATACAATAATAACAATAAGTTCCTTTGCAGCCTGATTATACGTACAAGTACTCCGTACATAATAGCATACCCCGTATTTGTGAATGTTTCCAAATCCTGTCGGAAAGAGCCGGTGTCGGCAAAAGTAAAGCCTAGGGTCTGTGCCGCGCCGCATAGGAGATGATGATGATTGGTTAGACCAGGGTTATACTGGTCAGACACTTGATGGGAAAAGCCTTCGATGTCATGGGGCTCGGATGGGGGGATCCGGAATAGGAAAAAGAGGGACTAATTCTGTGGGGTCCTCATCTCTCCTGGTCTCTCCTCATCTCTCTCCGCTCCCCGGATTCGTCATCTATCCGAACTGCCAAGGCTGCCCAGACCCGCCAAGGTGCCAAGGTGCCAAGGTGCCAAGTTGAAAGGATTTCCCCGCGCATTGCCACTTTGGGATATAGTAGCTCGTATAATACACCCATGGCACATGCTCGTCGTGATTACTTCTCTTATTCTCTCCTTGGCACTGCTTGTCTTCCCCGGTTGCGGTAGAGCTCGCTTAGCCGCAGTCTCTGAAGCCGTATTCGCTTTAGCCGGGATTGTAGCCACAAATCCCGCATTATCTCCGTTAGTTAGCAATAGCCTTGGTTTCCGATTGATTTCTCGATAGTTGTACAACATGTACTCATAATAATATGACCATGCACAGTTCAGCCTTCCCTCTGCATAATCCTTGAGCTGTAGATATAATGATCAGCCTATAATTGCCAGGGCCATAAGCAATTAGAATAAGCAAACCCACCGAATCCCCAACAGATCCGTCCATCAATTCATCCTCATTTCTAAACCACATCTCCTGCTTTGGTGAGAGAGGAATATCCCGGTCGCCCGGAAACATCTGTGTAGAGTCGAAATCGATCCAAAGCACCCTATCTGCAGCGACCATCACACCACATTCCTCGGCATCGGATCACCATGCAGGGCCCTTGCTTGGTGCATATCTTCCAGAATACGATGGAGAGTCTCCAGACGATCTTTTGAGAAATTGGAGAGGTCTAGCTGCTGCATGTTGGGGAACCTTGAAAACAACCTAGTTCTATGAGCTTGTCGGGGAATGTCACAGAACGCCGTCACCAAAGTGCCAACCAATCATATGAGAACCCAAAACTCTCATACGCTCTATAAACATATATCAACTTTTATTAGAATGATTACCATTCGGCTACCGGCGCTTAGACCATTTCAACATCAGACCGGCTGGGATTTGAAAGCGCTGCTTATTGATGTAAATGCTAGTTTCTTACCAAACCGTTTCAATGACTGTCCTTCGGTATCTGGCAGTATGCAGATAGCCAACTCTTTCGACGAGAGTGCTTGAGGGACAGATCGACTGCTAGTTGCGATGTTGGCACTGTCTGAAGTGCAGTGGCTTTGTCTGGAGCTCACTCTATATCACCAAATTCCACATGGCGCGCTCCTCATCGGGCTCCTCGTACAAGTCGAGAACGACCAAACAATGTCTCTTTCTTGGAGCTGAATCGGGGACTGTCCGGAGAAGGTTCAGGGATGTTTCCTGGCTTTGAAAATGTCGCGTCACGCGGAAAAATGGATGAATTTGCACTCAGTGACTTGATTATCGTTTGAACTTTTGTTCAAAACCCACTCTTGGGAAAGTTATACACAATGGTAGACATTCTGCGAAATTGAGACCTGATCTGAAGTTAATTTGATTCCAGTGATTTCGGAGAGCAGTCGTTGATTTAAAATACTGCGATGGGCAAAGGAGCTGTTTATCGGCCGCTTTGGTGGTTTTTTTTCACGAAGTTCGTTATAGCCTTGAGCCCATGGGCAGAAGAAAGAATGTTTGACGTCGGGTTTTAGTTTATCCTTATGGCTGTCATTGGGGATGTACCGAGCAGGGATATCCCGCGAGTTTATCCAGACATGCAGTTCACATCACCTTGTGACATCCTTCTTCCACGTGCGGACCATGGATAGTCCCTGGTAGCAGTTTGTCCAAATAAGTCATCACACTCCTAGGGAATGCGTAAAATACCGATTATAACTGGTCTCAAGATATTCTGACTGCATCCTTTCCAATTTCTTGTGCTCCTCTCGATCGGAAGTAGTCTGCGATTGTGGGGCTGCATAACATCCTCGCGGGATCCAGAGCCCTCGTTAATGTAATGATGTATCTTGTGTGGGTGCGATGTAATCGGACTGGCATCATAAAAAGATGACCCTTGCGCAATTTTCTGTAATTGAAAATTTGCAGGCTGTCGTAGGCTCTGTCATCTAATGGTTTCATCATGCGCTTTGGAACAGGACTCGTCAAAGATGACCATATGCTCAATAGCATATTTCAGTAAGCTAAAACATTAGAGAACACCTGATGTGAGCAACTGCTGTAGAGGAGCAACCATGGTTAAGCTGGTAGGAGTAGACGAGCTGAGAAGCTACAAAGTCTAATAATAATGAGCAAAAAGAAGGCAGTGAATGCAACCCACCAGTCAGATATATCCTTTGGCTTCCATGCCCCTAATTGTCGACAGCCATACTCAAGCATATCTTAGAACATCATACACTGCCTCTACATAGTATATTGCCCATACGCGGAAACGGGACATTTGGATTCAACCGGATGTGTTGGTTTACAGCAGTTAGTGATAAATCCCATAGTCCTTGTAATCCGAACAAGATCTTTCAGAATATCAAATTTTATATCATCTAAATAGAGCTGACCAGGTAGCCACAATTCAACCATGAACCTGGGCGCATCTTGAGATAGCATTAGCACACTCCCGGATAACATCCCTATTCGAGTCACAATACGTCTCTACCCTGTCTAGTAACATTGGGAGAGCCTTGACATCGTCCAAACCTCCCACGCCCTCGTAGTCACTTTTCCCCCTCAATCCTCCCCTCAACATTGAAACGCCAGTATTTCTCATCCCCGTTGTTTGGGGCAAATGCGGTAAGAAGAATGCGGAAGAGAATGTGAGTGATCTCGGAGTTGGTGGCAGCGCTTGCCAAAGAACGCTAAGCGGGAAGTCTATCATTGAGCCAGAGTAGGTTGCTGTTGGCTGTGATGCCAATGCCGATACTAAGGAAACAGTCGGTTTTACGGGTAAAGCCGTAGACGCTGAGCACTTCTGTTCATAGCCTGAAAGGTCAGTACTATATATTTCCAGCAATAGAGGAACTATTCTCACCATCCCAAAGGATTGTTGGCAGCCAAAGCTCCATCAACTAACTTATAGTCACCCACTTTTATGGGAGAAAAGTATAGGGGGAGCAGCAGATGTTGCACGGGCAGCTTGCCATATTTTGATATTACCCGTGTCTCGAGGCTCATGAGGATGCATGTAGGAACGCAGGAATACTGGGCCGCGGTTGTTGAATGCATTTTCTTGGACAGCTAAAACTAATCTAGAATCATTAGCTTGATGTAGACAGATAAAGGAACAAGAAAACAATACACTTTGCAAGCTGGATTGCCCTCGAGTAGCGAGACATCCTCGCTTCCCAGTTTTTTCTTGACGAGGTTCTTGATGACATCCTCGAAGGCCTCATTAGAGTAGACTGAACCTTTCGCGGTTAGTGGCAAGTTTTTCTTTGCTTCTGTTGCTATCTTTTTTTGCAACAGTCCACAAACAATCCAGGGCCCCAGGGAAGTCTTTCGCCCACTCTTTCCACGCATCTACGTCGAAAATGATTCCAACCAGGCTTTTGTATGTATAAATGCACTCGTAAATGCCCATTTTTAGGCGACCGAGCATAATCGCGATCAAGCTGAGAAGTTAGCAGGGTTCGCAACTAGTTGGCATACAACGCATACCCTCCAGTGCTGGTATCACCGATCATATCAAAGATTTCATATGGCTTCTTTGTCTTCATGTCTTCTCTCACCATTTTCATTACATCCTTGAGAATATAAAGCGAAGCAAGTCCTCGAACACCGCCGCCATCTATTTTTGTCAACAGTGATCATCTTTGGCAGGAAATGTCATACCCAGAGAGAGAACACGCAACTGATGATCACGATGACTGTCAAAATAATCAGCCCTGAAAGTACCATCAGACACCCAAGGAGTGTATGAGCAATCAAGCATATCAGAGTTGATATGCTTCACAACATTCAGTGCAATCTTGGCTTTCCCCATCCCCCCCACACCCTCCGCATCTCTACCAAATTCGGTGGATCCACGGCTGTCTATGAGTTATTATCGTTGCAAGATTTGGAAGTCGTATTTACCTACCAATTCTTTTACCAATTTCAATCTTGAGAACTTCACTTTGAGCCACATTGTAGACGCCAGGGTAACCAACACAGGCACGGACTGCAAGGACATCACCTGCCTACATTTTATTAGTATTCGTCTAGTTGGATATGCGGAATACATACCTTCAGAAGACGCAGAAAAGAATGGCTATGGTCAAAGACTTCCCCATTTATCCGAATAGGGTAAGCATATTTCATGATAGTGATGAAGTAAACCCACCCAGTGAATTTCTGTGTTGTGTCCATTTCTATGACTCGTCCACACCAGCTCAACTCCGTGGTCGACTCTAGGAACCTTAGGATTGTTCTTGTCAAGAATGGCAAAATAAAACCAGGTCCAGTTGGTGTGACAATTGTTCAGAGCTCCGCAATGCAACAGTTGTCAGTGTGAGATGATCCAATTCGGAGTGCATTCTACCACCTGTCAATGCCTAAATTAGTACACAAGGTAGCACTATGCTCGCTCCGCTGGGTAGCAATGCGACTAATTGCGGTAGAATGTCGCTCTAAGGCCGTACTGCGCAGAGTCTGCGCAGAGTCTACGCGGTTTGGATGCGCGATATGTAGTCACCATAGTAAGATTACCCCACCTACTGCATGTAAGAAGGTCTAAGCATGGGAAACATTGGTGAAAAGATATGCGGTTAGGGTATGCGAAAAAAAAAAAAAAAAAAAAAAAAAAAACAAGCATTTTTGTTTTATTGATCAACACCGGCAACCGAACCGTTAAGGCAAAAGTGATGCGAAGCTCTTGATCAAGTGAACAATTTCAATTCTATATTTGCCCAACATATTGCAAAACTCCACAAATCCGCATCTGAACTGAGCGCTCTTACAGGTGGGCCGAGCTTAACTGAGCACGACGAACCAGTATAGAAACTCGGACTCGACGTGGACATGGTCGACCAGTCATCTCAGAAGCATTTTCTTTGCTACTTCCACATTGGCTGCTTTCTTGCAGTATGGCATTATATTATCTAAATAACGATGCACTAGAGCTGAGCCAGGCGAGTCGTACATTGGAGGACGCGTTCCGCTCCTGTAGTGTAGAAATTCGCCCGGCTGATGTGTATCCACGACCTTTCCGAATGAATATTTAGACAAGTCCAAGGATTATGCGTGTCGTCATCGTGCCTTTGGGGAACTTGGAGGGGTTGATTTAGATCCTCGATATCATTATGACTCTATTATTGGCTATGTTAGGCTACCTCGTACAATATTTTTTGCGATTAAGTTTATTAAGAACCGCGGGTTATCATGGCCAAGAACCGCTTACATGTGGGCGGATGGGAAGTCATCTATGTCACTTATTGCTCACTAGCGAAGTATGTGGATAATATTAGGTGAAACATTCGGTACCCCCGAAGAGTCGATTCGTTAGACCCGTAAGCATACTCCGGAGTAGGCACAAGTTGCCTGGAAAGACTGGAGATATGTGATATCAATCAGATCTTATCAGATAGCAAACGGAGTCTATGCGACCGTGGGGAGCGATACACACAAATTGGGACCTCGGTCTCCCTAGTCCATCCGAGAGTCCGAGAGAGCTGCATCCCACGGCCCCCATGTCTACCCCTTAACGACGCGTGGGATTGTCATATTTTCCGATGACACTAAACGCCATCGCTTGCCCCGGCTTCCGTCAGATTTTTTAATTCTTATTCCAACTTCTTTCATTCTCGGAGAATCGGATCGCATTCATTAAGAAGAGATCGATCATGGGTGTCCTTGATTTGGTTCGAGGCCGTAATAATACGAATGTGGCTTCCGGTGTTGTGGTCACAGAGGATCAGCAGCACAGGGAAAAAAGCCCACTGCAAAATCCAGACAGTGACTCCAATGATCGGTCAAGTTTGGAGGCACGGGCGGAGAGAGAAATTGAGTTGAACCCAGGCCAGGTTACCGAGGGCGCTGATTTGGGTGTACAAAAAGCTGAAGCTGCTGCGTTGGTATGGAGTAAAAAGGCACTCATTGGTATTTATGCATGGTGAGTTTTTTTTTTTTTTTTTTTTTTTTTTTTTTCTTCCTTTTCTTCTTCCCCCGTCTGCCGTATCATGAGACATGGCTTAATTTTTATGTGCCAAGTATAGGATCTGGGTATCGTTCTTTATGTTGGCCCTACAATTCTCGATCAGTGGTATAGCCCAAGTCAGAGCCTACGCCGGCTTCAAGGTCGCCCCTGCAGTTGGCACTGCCAACATCCTGTCGACTATAATCGGTGGTGTGATCAAGCTGCCCATCGCCAAAACCCTGAACCTCTGGGGTCGTGCTGAAGGCTTGTGCGCCTCCGTGGCAATATACATTGTAGGTATGATTATCTTGGCTGCCTGCAATGGTCCTTCCTCCTATGCAGCTGGCTATGTCCTTTTTTTGGTGGGATATGATGCGATCTATCTCATTCTGCAAATTTTCGTTGCCGACACGTCTGGTCTGCGAAACCGAGCCTTCACTCTTTCCTTTGCTCTTACGCCCTTCATCTGCACCGCATTTACTGGCCCGCTGGCGGGGAACTCCTTTGTAGAGCATACGGGTGGATGGCGCTGGGCCTATGGTGCTTTCTGCATCATCATGCCTTTTGTCTTTTTGCCTCTTGCTGTCGCGTTCAAGTACTATGAGAAGAAAGGAATAAAACTGGGCATATATACGCAAGAGCGTAGCAATCGGACCGTTATCCAGTCAATCGTGCATTATTGGCATCAATTTGATGGTATGCAGTATCTTTCGTCTTTCAATAAGAAAAGAAATACTAATATGATCAGTTGTCGGTGCCTTGATCTTGATGGCTGGCTGGGTCCTCCTTCTCCTGCCATTCAGTTTGACAAGTGCCGGACGAGCCGGTTACGAAAGCGCCACTTTCATCGCCATGATTGTCGTTGGATTCTGCACTTTATTCTTTTTCGCTGCTTGGGAGAAGTTCTTTGCCCGGGAACACTTTATCAATTATGAATTGCTCAAGAAGCGCACTGTCCTGGGTGCTTGCATCTGCTCTCTTATCCTGAACTTCAGCTTCTCATGCTGGGATCTATATTTCCTCAACTTCTGCATGGTTGTATATGGCCTGAACACGGCGATGGCCGGCTACATGACGCAGATCTACAACGTGGGCTCATGCTTCTGGGGTGTTGTCATCGGTGTTTGGATCCGCTGGACCAAGCACTTCAAGTACACTTGCCTGTGCTTTGGTCTCCCACTCTTGATCCTGGGCGCTGGCTTGTTGATCAAGTTCCGTGGCGAGGGCGGAGGTGATCTCAACTATGTCATCATGTGCCAGATCTTCATCGCTTTTGGGGGCGGCACCCTGGTCATCGGTAACGAGATGGGCGTCATGGCCTCTGCTGACCGTGGCGGCGTGCCTATGATGCTATCTCTCATCGGCCTCTTCAGCAGCCTGGGAAGTTCCATGGGCGCTGCTGTGCAGACAGCCATCTACAACAATGTCTTTGTTGATGCATTGCAGACAGCCCTGCCGGAGGACATGAAGTCCCAGGCGGCGAAAATATCCAATGATGGTTATTTGGTTCAGCAGACATATCCTCTGGGCTCTTCTGAGCGCAACGCCGTCAACCACGCCTGGGGAATCAGCCAGAAATATGGCGCCATTGCTGCCACTGCGATTCTGGCGTTGGGGATTCCGGCTATCGGTATCTGGAAGAACTACCGGGTCACGAAGCAGCAGAACAAGGGTGTCATGCTGTAAGGCTTTTCGTTATCTTGGGGTGTAATGGGAGGCAATATTTTGGATATAGAGTGGATATAGAGTGGATATGTATATGTCTTGATACAATGTTAATGAAATGCGTGTATAGCGGAACCGTAACGGGAGCTGCCGCGCTAGCTGTTTTCAGCACTGCGTCGTCAGGCAATCTTTCATCCATCGCCGCCTCCATTTTTCTTATACACCCTCTTCCAGACTGCCATGTCATCCTCCGCCGTCCCCCTACAAGGCGGCATCCTCGAAGGAGGAAATCCCTCGCACTACGACAAAAAAAATCCCATCGTCATTTTCATCATCCAGGTGAGTCCTGACTAACCAAGGCCATGATGCTCCCCGCCAACCTCGCTAGGCGTCCATAATCATCATCTTCTGTCGACTGCTACACTGGCCCCTTTCCAAGATCCGTCAGCCGCGAGTCATCGCCGAAGTCATCGCCGGCGTGCTTCTGGGCCCCTCCGTCTTTGGTCGCATCCCCGGTTTTACAGATGCCATCTTCCCAGAAGCCTCGATTCCCAACCTCAACCTCGTCGCGAACCTGGGCCTGATCCTCTTTCTCTTTCTCGTCGGCCTCGAGACCGACCTGCGCTTCCTCATCAGCAATTGGCGTGTGGCGGTCAGCGTCTCCGCGGCCGGTATGATCTTACCCTTTGGCCTTGGAAGTGCCATCTCGCATGGCCTGTATAATTCCTTTCGCGACGAACCGGACACCATCCAAATCAACTTTGGCACCTACCTGCTGTTTATTGGTATCGCTATGGCTATCACGGTACACCCAACTTCTTTCCTTCCTGTCATGTGCGCTAACCTGTTCAGGCATTCCCGGTGCTCTGTCGTATTTTGACCGAGCTAAAACTCCTGGGAACCAATGTCGGTGTGATCGTGCTCTCCGCCGGTGTGGGAAATGATGTCGTCGGCTGGATTTTGCTGGCCCTTTGCGTCGCCCTGGTCAATGCTGGGACCGGACTGACTGCTCTCTGGGTGCTGCTCGTCTGTGTTGGTTATGTCTTGTTTCTGTCGCTCGTTTTCAGGCCTGTGTTCCTGCGCTTCCTGAAAAGGACAGGGAGCTTAACCAAGGGTCCCAGCCAGTCGGTCGTAGCGCTCACTTTACTCATTGCGCTCGCCTCGTCCTTCTTCACTCAAGTGATCGGCGTACATGCGATTTTTGGCGGGTTCTTGATTGGCCTTCTCTGCCCACACGAGGGCGGCTTTGCCATCAAGCTGACCGAGAAGATCGAAGATCTGGTGGCTGCCTTGTTCCTGCCTTTGTATTTTACGCTTTCCGGTCTGCAGACCAATCTGGGATTGCTCGACAATGGGACCGTCTGGGGATATGTCGTGGGAATTATTGCAATCGCATTTATTGCCAAAGTGGCGGGGGGTGCTTTGGCGTCCAGACTGTGTGGTCTCCTCTGGCGCGAAAGCTTCTCCATTGGGGTTCTGATGAGCTGTAAAGGATTGGTCGAGCTGATTGTCTTGGTATGATTCCCCCAACTATACTCCAGGATTAATTCCGGCTAAACCATCGTCCAGAACATTGGATTGCAAGCGCGTATTCTTAGCACCCGAACTTTCACCATGTTCGTTGTCATGGCGCTCGTGACCACCTTCGCGACCACCCCATTGACCACGTTGCTGTACCCCAAGTGGTACCAGATCAAGGTTGAGCGCTGGCGCCGTGGTGAGATTGACTGGAACGGCAACTCAGCCCAGGATGATAGTCGCCATGACAGCGTGGCGGCCGCAAAAGACCAGCTGAAGACCAATGCCGTGCGAAGACTGCTTGTGTATCTGCGACTAGACGGACTATCCAGCATCTGCACATTGGCGGCTTTACTCAGCCCCAACGATCAGCCACCTGTACCAAAAATCCACCCCGAAAAAAAGAAGAAACAGGCGGCGGCATCATCACCGGAGCCCGCAGCCGAAGAATCCCCCGCGACAGAGGAGGAAGCGCCCAAGCTTCAAGTACACGGTGTGCGACTGATGGAACTGACAGATCGAGACTCCAGCGTCATGAAAGTATCAGAGATCGACGAATACACCCTCTGGGACCCTGTCGTCAACACCTTCCGTGCCTTCGGGCAGTGGCACGACCTCTCCATCATGGCAGGAGTGTCAGTCGTGCCGGAGCACTCATACGCTGACACAGTCGTGGGCATGGCGCACCAGGAATCAACCGATCTACTACTACTCCCGTGGAGCGAGACAGGAACTATGAGCGAGCATCAGAGCGGGCTGGGAATCGACGAGGTCAACCGGTTTGCCAACGGGCCCTTTGCAGAATTTGTGTCCTGCGTCCTGGGCCATACTACGTGTAACGTGGGCGTCCTTGTCGAGCGGACTATGTACCGGAAGCCACCAGGCCAGCCATCCCTCAGCGGGATGAGCGTTTGGAGCTCCGTGTGGCCAGCCACGCGGTCGCACCACATCGTGCTACCCTTCCTAGGCGGCGAGGACGACCGTTGCGCGCTACGCTTCGTCCTGCAACTTGCGAACAACGACCAGGTGACCGCCACGATCATCCACCTCGACATAGCCATACAAACACCTTCGGTGGGGAATGACCCCGCCGGGCCGAGAAACAGCACTACCGTGCAGAAAGCCGTACCCAGAGAATTCGAATCAGACATAACATTCTTCAACACAATGCGAGATTCCCTCCCAGACGCCCTTATATCGCGTGTCATCTTCAAGCGTATAACCCCTCAAAACCCTAGCCCAGACCCTGTCACATTAGCGATCACCACCGTGCAAGATGAAATGACCCAGTCTCCTCATCAGGCAGGGAACATGGTAGTCGTCGGTCGGCGCAACAACCGCGTGGACGAGACGCCAGCGCGGGAAGATGTCGGCGAGAATAATGTAGCGTTAGCGCTAGGCGCGATAGGGCAGGGCATGGTGCGGAGTGAGGCGCGCGTGGGGAATGTTTTGGTCCTGCAGGCTGGGCGTCCGCGTCTGAGTGATCGATAAAAGTAGAGCGTGATTTATGAACTGGGTTATAGGGTCTGGTTGTGATTTATGTTAAACATTCAAAGCAGATTTACAGTGTTGAGCTAGAATGGAATGAACCGGAGCTCTTTATAAACCCTGCCATGAGTACTATGGGGGATGCGATTGTCACGTTCCACTCATACCGGAATTACTACACCATGATACAGTACACCTTTAAAAAATAGCATAAGCCCCGGATATCCTCGATCATCCCAGAACAACCAGCCCGTTAGAATAGACTCCCCAAATCGTCGGGCATACAGATCGCCATCCCTTGAGAAGGTACATGGTAATGCAGCAAGATATATGATCTGATCCACCCTGCTACTCACTCCCCTGGTTGTGCAACTGATAGTTTGGCAGATCGACTACCAAACTCCGCCCTTATGTCTTTCCGTTCAAATTCGGCTTTCGTCACACCGTGTTACGGCCAATCACTTTGATATATGGTGCCCTGTCCCGGAGAACGAGAAGTCCCGGGGATGTTTCCTAACTTGGAAATATTATTGTGTTGCATAAAAAAAGTGGATGTAATTGCACCCTGTGACTTGAATGTAATTCGAATTCATTTTTGTTCTGCACCCGCTACTGGGAACAGCTATGCACAAGGCTAGGCATTGGAGGCAAAGTTGATGCCAAAGGTTTCGGAGAGCAATCATATTCTGATCCAAAGTACTGTCATGGGCATGCGCAACGCAGCTGTTTCTTAGCTTAGCCACTTTGGTGGTCTTTTTCATGAAACTGGATGTAGTCTTCGGTCCATAGCAAGAGCCGTTTCAATAAAATCCATGATTATGGCTGCCTCCCGATCGGTTTCAAGTTGTTGGATTTTTTTTTTTTTTTTTTTTTTTCCCCCCCGCGATCTTGTTGGAGTTCTTTGCGAAAATGCTTCATCTGGTTCAATGAAAGACATTCCATGATCATTCGCGACTGTTTTCGTGAGGTGGTTTACATTGCAATCGCTATACTTACCTCTCAGAGCAGCATTAATCACAGCCTCTACTGTACTACTGGGATGCAATTAAAAGCATTCTCTACAGAATACGGAGTACTATGGAAACAGTTTCCTTTTCAGACTATGATGTATTCTCATACCACTACCGAGTTCAGACCCCGTCGCCTAGATCTCCCTTTCCGTACAAAACACTCTATAATATTCAACCAGAGGCTAACATTCCCACCCAACGCCTAAACATCGGCGCCAAGATGTCACCGGGCCCTCGGAGAACCGTCAAAGGAATGCCCTCGCGTGGAGGGAGATTAAACTCTCATCCCCGGTTTACATAGTCGGCCCGTGTCTGTGCTTATTTCGCACAGAGGGGGAAAATGAATGGATTATCTGCCGAGAGACATAAAGAATTTTGACAGAGTCGGGCAGTAGTCACTAGTCCATTTCTTTCGGGCATGGATTGCGGACGGAGAATGGATATGGTGAGACCGGATGACGGTAGGATAGGCGAGAGATGCGGAATAGGCCGATTCTACGAGCGCCGGGTATGAGAGTCTTTTTCTGGAGAACCCTGTCAGGTTGTTGTGTGGAGTGACGTCGGAGAAAAAGCGAGAATATGGAGAAGTGGGATTGGATGCAGAACACGGGGAAATTCCGGGTTCATGCGGGGAACTGGAGTGCATTGAGTGCGCTTAATCCCGGCCGATATAGGCGTGGCTAAATTTCGGCATCTCCAGTTGTGTTTTCGGGTGAAGTCCGGATAGTATTGAGGTTTATACTGGAGAGTGGTCTGTAATGTGAGAAATTCGCAGTTGTAGAGATGTATCAGTGCTATGAGTATACTCAATAACAGTGCAAGTACAGTTCGGTAGAGTGTAGCATCAATTTAGCCGAATACGGTAACTGGCTCGGGCCATGCACACCAGAACGGCAATATCTGGATGATCGCATTTAGCTTGACCAGATTGTATTCGTTCAAACAGAATCTCCCCACATCTAACTAACCGTCCGATTGAGTCAATCGAATTGAACTGTCAGGTGATGTTCGTGCCGAGGCTGTACCACGGTGCTGCAAGGACAAGCCGTTGTGTGCTCCGGAGTGCTACCTTTGATTATTGATCCGATGCAGGTTCAAGAATGTATTTGAGCCGAATATCTGCCGAAAATTACTGCTGAGTTCTTGGCCGTAACTTGAATATGAATAGAACGCTGTGAGGGATGAGACAGGAATGATTATGATAGGGATGTATCTGATACAGTGTACAGTATAATTATTTGTTTACTATGTTCAGATATCTGTGCTTGTTTGTACTCTTGTATCTGAATCGTGGTTAGAACCGTGATGTACGGTAATACCGGGACAAAAACCGGGGATCCCCTGATCTGTAATTACCCCACAACAGTCTAACATGGATGCTCTTCTGTACTTGTACTAGAAGGTAAACAGTTCGTCCTCAGTCAGGCAGCTAAGATTTCCCCCCAGGATGTTGATTAATCCCGCATGGACTCAATTACCTCACGTCATGGCTCCCTTTTGGTGCCTTACACCATCCCTTCTAGCTCCTGCCTAGTACGGGAATTTCTTAGTGTCCCGGCTGGAGGCATTCCACGTTGGACCGTGAGTCTCACACTATTTATTCCTCTATTTCCCCTGGTTTCCTTGCACTTTTTCTCTCTGTTCTTCATCCATCTTTGCGGCTCTTAATTCTCTACGCGACAATGAAGCTCGGCTGGTTGGAGTTTGTTGCCGTCACGGCCTCGGTGGCCCAGGCTAAGGTATATGTCATCATCAATTAATACTCAATGAACCTTTCTAACCTTCAATTATCTACAGGACCTCGCGTACTCTCCCCCCTACTATCCCTCGCCATGGGCCGATGGTCAACCCGCCGAATGGTCCAACGCGTACAAACGCGCCGTCGACATCGTCTCCAACATGACTTTGGCGGAAAAGGTCAACTTGACCACTGGTACTGGGTACGTCACATAAAGGATCAACGGTGTTGGATCGTCGCTGACAGGCTATAGCTGGCAATTGGAAGAATGTGTTGGTCAGACTGGTAGTGTTCCACGACTTGGTATCTGGGGTATCTGTTTGCAGGACTCGCCTCTTGGTATCCGTTATGGTATGACTCCCTCCTATATTGTGATCGCATTGAGCCATGAGCTAATGACATTCAAGGCGATCACAGCTCTGGCTTCCCCGCTGGTCTCAACGTCGCCGCGACCTGGGACCGCAAGCTCGCCTACCTCCGTGGTGAGGCTATGGGTCAGGAATTCAGCGACAAAGGAATTGACGTCCAATTGGGTCCCGTTGCTGGCCCTATCGGCAGATCTCCCGACGGTGGTCGCAACTGGGAGGGTTTCGCCCCCGACCCGGTTCTGACCGGTGTGCTCATGGCCGAGACTATCAAGGGTATTCAGGATGCCGGTGTCATCGCTACTGCTAAGCACTACATCGGCAACGAGCAGGAGCATTTCCGTCAGGTTTCCGAGGCTCTCGACTATGGTTACAACATCACTGAGACTGCCAGCTCCAACATCGACGACAAGACCATGCACGAGCTCTACTTGTGGCCTTTCGCCGATGCTGTTCGTGCTGGTGTCGGTTCCGTCATGTGCTCGTACAACCAGATCAACAACAGCTATGGTTGCCAGAACAGTCATTTGCTGAACAAGCTGCTCAAGCACGAGCTGGGCTTCCAGGGCTTCGTTATGACCGACTGGGGTGCTCACCATAGCGGTGTCGCCTCCACCCTTGCTGGTACTGACATGTCGATGCCCGGTGATATCTCGTTTGACGATGGTATGTCGTACTTCGGTCCCAACCTGACTGTTGCTGTTCTCAACGGTACTGTTCCCGAGTGGCGTGTCGACGACATGGCCGTTCGTATCATGTCTGCTTTCTACAAGGTTGGCCGTGACCGCCAGCGCACGCCTCCCAACTTCAGCTCCTGGACCAACGACGAGTACAGCTACGCCCACTCCGCCGTCCAGGAAGGCTGGAAGCAGGTCAACCAGCACATCAATGTCCAGCGCAACCACTCCGAGATCATCCGTGAGGTTGGCGAAGCCAGCACTGTTCTCTTGAAGAACAAGGGTGCTCTTCCTCTGACTGGCGACGAGGGCTCCGTTGGTATTCTAGGCGAAGATGCCGGGTCCAACGCGTATGGTGCCAACGGCTGCGAGGACCGTGGATGCGACAATGGTACCCTTGCGATGGCCTGGGGTAGCGGTTCCGCCGAATTCCCTTACCTGGTTACTCCCGAGCAGGCTATCCAGAACGAGATTCTCAACCGGGACGTCAAGCACCCCGTCTTCGCCGTCACTGACAACTGGGCTTTGGATCAGATGGCCTCCATTGCCTCTCAATCTGATGTTTCTCTTGTCTTCGTCAACGCCGATGCTGGTGAGGGTTTCCTCGTCGTGGATGGTAATGAGGGTGACCGCAATAACATCACCCTCTGGAAGAACGGTGAGAATGTCATCAAGACTGTCAGCGAGAACTGCAACAACACCATTGTGATCATGCACACCGTCGGACCCGTCCTCATCGACCAGTGGTACGACAACCCCAACATCACCGCCATTGTCTGGGCTGGTCTGCCTGGCCAGGAATCCGGAAACGCCATTGCCAACGTTCTCTACGGCCGTGTCAACCCTGGTGGCAAGAGCCCCTTCACCTGGGGTAAGAGCCGCGAGGCATACGGTGCCCCGCTCCTCACCGAGACAAACAACGGCATCGGCGCTCCTCAGGTCGACTTTACTGAGGGTCAGTTCATCGACTACCGGCGCTTCGACAAGTACAACGAGACCCCTATCTACGAGTTTGGCTACGGTCTGAGTTATACCACCTTCAAGTACTCCAACCTCCACGTCCAGGCCCTGAACGCCTCCAAGTACGTTCCCACCACTGGCAAGACCAGTGCCGCGCCCAAGCTTGGTGAGGTTGGCAAGGCTTCGAACTACGTCTTCCCCAATGGATTCGAGCGCACCACCAAGTTCATCTACCCCTGGTTGAACTCGACCGATCTGAAGAAGTCCGCCAACGACCCCGAGTACGGCCTCGAGATCTCAAAGTACATCCCCGAGAACGCTCAGGACGAATCCTCCCAGGCCCGTTTGCCAGCCAGCGGCGGCCAAGGAGGCAACACCGGTCTCTACGACGAACTCTTCCGCGTCTCCGCCACGATCAAGAACACCGGCAAGGTCGCAGGTGACGAAGTTCCCCAGCTGTACGTCTCTCTCGGCGGCCCCAACGAGCCCAAGGTTGTCCTGCGCAACTTTGACCGCATCGCCCTCCAGCCTGGTCAGGAGGTCGTGTGGTCGAAGACTCTTACCCGTCGTGACCTTTCCAACTGGGACGTTGCCGCTCAGGACTGGGCTATCACGCAGCATACCAAGAAGGTGTTTGTTGGGAGCTCGTCGCGCAAGCTGCCTTTGCGGGCTTCGTTACCTCGCGTGCAGTAGTTGTATGGTGTTACGATTGATGTAAAGATATGATTAGCTGTGGTATATGCCTTTGGCTTAATACGTTTTTTTTTTTTTTTTTTTATACATCCATACCCGTACTTGTAACACTGTAGTTGTATTTGCACTAATCTGATCAAACTTTCAGGCCGCTTAGGACCCGAATATGGGAAGGCCCCGATTTCGATCAGTCACAGACCGAGGGTCGTATCAAATCGATTAGTGATAAATCTGCACCTGGATGACAGTAATCCCCCACGGTCGACGGGGAGGGGCTGCAGAAGTATCCGGGGGTGGGGGCGTATTGATTTCGCTGATATCCCAGCCAGATGCGGACAGTTTATCTGGAAATTCCCTCAACTCCTTGGAGTAAACAATGTGCGAGAGGAAGTAGTCAATAGCACCTTTCGAAAAACAGAGGTCTGGGAAAATATGTTTAACGCAGAATATTTTGGGAAGAACGCCCACGCCGGAGGCAACCCGTGGGACGGTGTCAATGCATTGGATGCACTGATGATGGCGTACAACGGAATCTCCACCTTGAGGCAGCATATTCTCTCCCTGACGAGCGAATTCACGGTGCATTCCTCGATGTGCCAAAGGTTGCCAACATTATTCCAGCATACGCCAAATCTTACTGGCAGATCCGCAGTCCCACTCTGGAGGGACTAAATAAGCTTATTGCTAAAGTTCGGCATTGCGTGGAAAGGGCTGCTGTTTCCACCGGCTGTACAGTGAAGATCAAAAAGTGAGTCTTGTTGTCTGCCCGGCTTATGCATGAGCGCTAATATGGGACAGGCTATGGCAAGGAAAGGCATTGATGATACTATTGTATTTGTAGCTGTCTAGATGGATGAGGGTGGATCTCCTCTATCCGGCATATGTTGATGGGCTCGCTAGTGTGGACCAATCAGGAGCGGGGCATATTGGAGTCTGAGGCTCTCAAACAGCTAATAAAGTGGTATGTTCACAGGGAGGGTCTGTACACCAATATTGTCTTGAACGATACCCTGTGTGGAAGATACACCACCCACATGGAAGGATATGGGAATTCCATCATTCGAAAGGTCGATAAGGTCTTGACCGGCTCTTCCGATGTTGGTAAGTGATAGTAACCTTACGAAAAGTCATAATACCATAAGATGCTTACTGACAGCCTTACAGGAAATGTCAGCTCTGCCGTCCCTACGCTCCATTCCACATTTGCAATCCCAACTCCCGAAGGCTGCTTCCCCCCACCATCCTTCTTTTACTGTCTGCGCTGGCACTGACGAAGCACACGAGGCTATTACTTGTGACGGTTCGAGCAATAGGAATCTATTGGTAGACTATCTGACGAAATATTAACCTGAAGAAAGAAAGGAAAGAAGCTGGGCCTGCCAGCGCTGACCTATCTAGTGTGTGCGAAAGGGTTCCTGCCCTATATCCAAACAGGCCAAAGTAGTCAAACATATCATACCGCTGGTGAGCGCCCGCGCTCCGTGGCATTACCGTTGGGGGAAGGCTTGGCCCTTCTGGGCTGGGAAATGTTGACTGATGATAAGCTCTTCGTTGCAGCCAAGGCTCAATGGGAGGGTCAAGTGCCGAGAAAAGGAGATAAATGATGTGTTTCAAATGGTTTCAATTCTTGATCCCTGTAGTGGTGCATAGGCATGGGAGATGATGACGTGCCAAAAAATATCCACCATGGTTAAGGAAAGCTCACTCGAATATCGATTCCTTCATCTCGTCAAGAGAAACTTCGAATTTCAGCTTGGTGGCATAGTAGGTGGTTGAAGAAGGAATGCTGCAGGAAGATGACGCGTTTCGCGCTAGCTGCACAGCTTGCTTGGCAAATATGTTACCCTGTCCTTCTATAATTGTATCGCTCATGCCAATTACTCCTTTTGAGGCGTATCGGTGTCCTCCTCATGATAAGAAGTCCCCTTGATATCATAGCGGAACTGCTCCTCTTCCTCCTTGAGCTGCTCCTTGAGCATCTTGTTTGCTCTCCAGACAGGCTTGCATTTGAACAGATAATCGACCTTCTCCAGCGGGATACCACTGGTTTCGGGAATGAGGAAGAAGGCGAAGAAGAAGGCGAGCACTGACAAGGCTGCGAAGAAGAAGTACACACCATAGTGCATCTTCTCGAACATTTGTTCGGTGAATCGCGAGATGAGGAAGTTGAAGAGCCAGTTGCTGGCGGTGGTAGCGGCCTGGGCCAGGGAACGGAAGTTGGGGTCGAAGAATTCCTATTGGTTTGTTAAAACATGAATCATTTCCCAATGGCAAGGATCCCATGACTCACAGAGTTGATAACCCACGGTGTACCGTTCCAGGTAGGCGTGTAGACGGCAGTCCAGAGGTAGAAGAAGAAGATCGCTGCGATACCTCCACCGTTGAGGCTGCTGCTTGGGTTGTCTTCGGGCTTAACGACACAAATGTAGGCACCAATGATCCACATACAGATCGATCCGGTTATGGCACCGCCAAGCAACAAGTTCCGTCTTCCGATTTGATCGACCAGGAACAAGAGCCACACGAAGGTCGTGACAGCCTTGATCACACCGAAAATACCGGTCATTACGTTCACAGTGTTGGAGTCGACACCAATCTATAGGAAAGAGCAGTCAGCATCAGAAAAGGGGTTAAGACGGGAAAGCCAATGCAGTATTGCGGGCCCAGGGGATCGTCATCATACCGAAGTGAAAATAGTAGGAGAATAGTAGTTGATGGCATTGATACCGGAGCCGTTCTGCCAGAAAAAGAGCATGCAGCCCAGGAACAGACGCCACATAACGTTCTTGCGAGTGCTGAGGGCCTGGAAGGGCTTCCAGAATCCAAAACCGATGGTGGTTTTCTGATATTCAAGAGCCTGGTCGATGGCTGCTACCTCCTCCGTGATGTAAATGTCGTCGGCATTCAATTGGCGGATCCAGCAGAGGTTCTCCATCGCCTCGCGGCGACGATCCTTGAGGAAAAGCCAGCGAGGGGATTCCTTGATCCACAGTGCACCAGCGAAAAGCATACCGGCCGGGACGATCTGGATGGCAAAGGGGATGATCCATTGCTCATGGTCTTGGGGCATGTGTTGTTCAACGCCGTACTACCAACTTTAGGTTAGCTTAACTGCAAAGACGGCATGAAGAAAGATCGTAGGGAGGCCGGGAGACCCACGTTAATCCAGAAGCCAACCATACCGCCGACCTGCCAGCCAAGCTCATACAGACCGACGAGCCGTCCTCGGATGGCAGGTGGTGCCAGTTCGGAAAGGTAAATGGGAATGATGTTTGAAGCCACACCGGTGCCTAAACCGGATAGCACACGGCCAGCGTACAGGATGCCCAGTCCTCGGGCGCTGTTGGCACCGAGTTGCAAACCAGCGCCGGTGATGAAAATGGCAGCAGCAACAGCCAAACACCATTTTCGGCCGATGAAATGGCCCAGTCCATAAGTCAAAAGGGCACCGAAAAAGGCACCAGCGATGAAAAGAGAGACAATATTCTCGCTAATTAAATCTCTTCCCGCGGAAGACAACTCGTTGAGACCAAACTCATTCTTGAAGGATGTGAGTGTGATAGTTGTACCGATGAAGGCACTGGTATAACCGATCATATTGGAACCGCATGATGCAATGGCGGCGAGTGCATAGACGCGCCAGTTGTAGACGGACTTGGGCGTCGGCCGGTCTTCGGCAAGTGTGAGGATGCCCATGGCCGTTTGAGGTACCAGCCCGAGGGGGGAGGAATGGAAAGATGAGGTGGCTGAGAGAAGAAAGAAGTTGATCGAGAAAGATGGGAGAAGGAAGATGGGTCAAGACGTGCTGGGAATGGGGCCCTAAGTAATATCTCCCATCCCAATGGATCTTGGGTGTGGAAATTCCCCAACTGAACACTCTCCACAACACACGTCGCCTACAGCCCCATAGCCTGGGGCAATATGGGGGATGAACGTGAATATGATACAGCAATAATTACAGATGCATGGAGATGTGGGAACGTTGTCCGGGGTAGCTTTTTCCCGGGGGAAACATTCAGCCGCGGCCAACCAAAAAAGCTTCAGTGTATATCTAACACGGAACCCTAATCAAAGGTGTATGAAAAAAATTCATCGCCCACGGGGTGAACGCTTAACCACGCGGTGCGGAATTTGGAATTTTCCGAGCACACAGACGGGAGAAAAGAAGGACGAAAAAGGGATAAAAGTCTGAATGCGCGCATTGTTGGACTCTAGCCGGAAATGGGTCAAGTGGGGTCACATGAATCCCATATACTGTTGGTGAAGCGGATAAACTCCGTGTCGGGGAAGTCGGGGAGCCGATAATCCGGGCTGCACGAGGCTATAGGCGAGGAGTTTTAATTACATTAATGCTAGTACAGAACCTGTCCTCCAGGCCAGTCAACACCAGATACTATGATCACACACCAATGAACAGTGGAAGGCTTCATAGGAGTTTAATGACCACAGGGCCTTGCTCTGCTGTCTCTTCAGTGAACCCACCTGTGCAACTCTCCATCTGCACTACAGGCTCCGCCGGGCCGCCAGCTCAGCGCTGGTTTAGATACAGACAGGAAAGATTACCCTTGTTAGTTACCTTGGTACATTCAATGCCATGGAGACCACTGGTTGCTCATGTGGCTGAGGTCAACAAGATGTCTGCCACATACTATTCCATTGCCCCCAGCATGCTGAAGCCCGGGCTGAACACCTGCTCCCTGGCACACAAGATCATGATTGGCGGTCCGCGGTCATTTCTAATAAGGCCAGATCTAGTTGCCAAGACCACACACTTTATGCTGAGCACAAGACTCCTTGGGCAGTTCAATGCTTTACCAACATCGTATTGAATCTCCACACGAGATTAGAGTTCATGATAATATAACGTGGGCCAGTCAGATTCACCCTTACATGGGCTGTTAAAACTGGCCACCCGTCTGATCTAAATGAGATGGAGACAAAGCAGATTACTAGGGCTAGCCGCCTCTCAGAGGCCGCTAGATTTACAGCTTTTTCAACTGTACGGGCTTGCTGGACCACCCTGCGAGGCTGGAATCATCAACTGGTTTGGCGAGTATATATTATGTATAGTTATACATCGTCGATCTCACTGGCTGCCGTTGGGCCAGCATGTAAATATTTGGTGATTCGTCCAATCGTCCCGCAGTGAGCTGCCGCCAATCGGCCAATAGGGCCGACAGATGCATGTATGAATAAATAATAATAACAATCATCATCATTATAAGGGTCAAAGACATCGTTTTCTGAGGTAGAGTCAGCGAATAAGTTCTCATAGTCCATCGTCGCGTTGCCTCAAGGCAGGATATAACATAATTCTTCGGTCTCGAATCATGGCCGTATACAGATGAAGACGGTAGTCTGTCACCAACTTCACCTCTTGACTGGTGTTCATCAAATGTTTAATATCTATAGCAATTTGGCCTTCCGAATTAATGATGAGGAGACTGCGTGCGACCGGTTCATTTGTGTTGGGTGTGACGAGGACCAGCAAACTGTTACGGACGCTAAGGACCTTGATCCTTTCTAGGCTTAACATGCTTCTTGTAGCCTCATTCTGATAGCTGAGTGATTACTTGGGGGTGTATGTGCAGACATAGCTTATCTTCCTAGCTTCCTGGTGTATGACTGGGAAGGTGCCTATTTTGGAAGGCGCGACCAACTGGCAGAATGTGACTTATTCGCCTTGTCCCGCGTACTGTATTTTATTAATTCGGAGGAAGTCACCACATACAGAGTGGAAAATTGCAGGTATGTAGCGTAGAGTTAATCCCGCAAGTTTGTTTGCCCAACTAATATAGGTCGCCTCACATTGGTACTGACCAGGCGTGTGCCTGGTATAACTTATCTTCTCATACAGCAGCCACATATGATGGCCAAAGGGGATACCCCTTAGCCCCTAGCCTTATATCATAAATACACAAGTACCAGAAAGCAGTCATCAGACGACTAAGGCGTCAAAATCGAACACTCTTGACTTGGTGCAGACCTTCTTCGAGAATGACTGCAGAGGCTCATTCGCCAGCAGCTCTAAAATTGTGACTTGGGCTTCGAATTCCTTGAAGACCCAGTTTCTCATCTCTACAGCAACCAGGGAGTCGATTCCATAGTCAGACAACGGCCGGAAGAGTTGTATCTCTTGTTCTGGTATCATGGAGAGAGACGATACCTTGGAGACGATTCCATTGGCGACTTGCTGTATTGCCTCGTCGGTCGTCTTGACCTGCCGCAGCCTGTCGCGCAATCGGATAGAGACATTCGGGGCTTGAGCAGTAAATTCGATAGACTTCCGGGCCATTTGCCGGAAATGGGAGAACCTGGGTTCTTGAAAGACTAGTGGGGAGTTTTCATCCCATGTACCCAGGCCGGTAACAAACTGACAGCTGACATCGTCGTTGTCGTCATTGTCGTTGTTGTTGTTGTTGTTGCCAATGGCAGTGGTGATTAAGGCTAGAAGTTCTTTCTCAGTTGTTCCTTCAAAGCCTTGTCGCTCCAGGCTTTGTGACAGCTCCGTATTTTCCGCAACATAGCCAATCCCGAGAACAACGCCGAGGTCCACTGTGCTTGCAGCCAGCCCTAGGCGGCGCCGGTAGTGCGCGAAGGCGTCCAGAAATGTGGATGACGCAGCATATGGTGCTTGGCTCGCGTTACCAATCACCCCACTAGTTGAAGACAGCAGAAGGAAGAAGTCTAGGTTCTTGGGAAGTAGCTCATGGAGATTCCACGTCCCTTGAACCTTAGGCTCAGTTACTGCGCTAAAGCTCGGTAGGTCCAAATTCTCCAGCAGCGAATCCTGCAATACCATGGCGCCCTGGATCAAGCCTCGAATGGGCGGCATGTTGGCGGCAGACTGAAGCACCTTTGTCACCTGGGAGGCTACACTGATGTCACACGCAAAAATCATGACCGTGGCTCCCTTTCCTTCCAAAAGAGCGACTGTCTCCTGAGCTTTGGGGGACCGGTGTCCGCTACGAGAGAGAATGATCAAATTCCGGGCACCGGAGTCAACCATCCTCAAGGCGATAGCTCGACCGAGACCACCCAATGCTCCTACTAACACGTACGATGCGTCGGATCGGAACAGTGCAGCGCTCTTTGGTCTAGCGACAGCCTACGTGAGATAGTATAAGTAAACTTCCATCCAGATAAATGCTGCGTCGCTGGAAAGCAAGCCGATGGTGTGGACTTTACATACCTTAACTCGTTCTCCTGGCCGAGGAACAATTACGAGCTTACCCATGTGTTTTCCAGTCTGCATCGTACGCAGCGCCGCTTCAACCTCAGATATGCCGAACGGAACAATGGGAGATGGTGGTCGTATACTCTTTTGGCGGAACAGATTCATTACCGCTTCCCACACTGCATCTGCGGACTTCGGCCTGTCACAAATCAAGGAGACCAAGTTAACCGCGGAAAAGGAGACATTACGTGCAAACTTCGCCATCTCTAGCCGGGAGTTGATGGTGTAATCTCTGGCACCGAGCTCAATGAATCTTCCAAATGGTGCGATGCATTCCCAGGACAGTCGTAGCATATCACCTGCCAGGGAATTCATGATAACATCGACCCCTTTGCCGTGAGTCATCCGCATTACATTCTTCGCAAAGCTATCATTGCGGCTGAAGAATATATGATCCTCTGGGATCCCAAAGTGTGACATGAGGAACTCCTTCTTCTCCTTGTTGCCCACAGTAGCAAAGATCTCAGCCCCAATTCCCTGACACAGTTCGATGAGAGCTTGGCCCAACCCTCCGGATGCTGCATGAATCAAAACCGTATCATGCTTTACCACCATGGCTATCTTATACACAGCAAAATATGCTGTGCAGAAGACAATTGGCAAGGATGCAGCCACCTCAAAGGGCATATCATCCGGTAGTTTCTGTATGCTGGATGCTTTTCCGCGGATAGTATTGGCAAAAGTTCCGAAAGAGCAACCACAGACACGATCGCCCACTACAATTTTCTGGACCTGTGAGCCTACCGCCGTGACGGTGCCGCTGAACTCCAGTCCCAATGTCTCGTAATGGATCTGTCCCATGGCCATCATGACGTCCTTGAAGTTAAGTCCAGCAGCGTGCACCGTGACCTGCACCTCGTCCGGCGGTAGCGCACGCTGAACCCGGAGATCATCAATGAAATGGACCGAGTCCAGCAGGCCGGGGACGCCAACTTCCATCATCAGCGCGCGGCCGGGACTGTTGAACGGCTGGAGCTCTGAACTAGAGCCTGTGAGATCACTATTTAGTCTCTCTGTTGCCTGCGTATCCTCAATCAGCCTCGGAATCATGATTTGTCCACCGTGCTCGACCATCTCCAGATCTTGAGTCGCCGCAGCTCCTTGATGATCCAGAAACAGTCTCCTGAAGATCTTAACAACCGTGTTCGCCGCAGCAGATGCATCCAAGGAATTGGTGCCGTCTAGATCGAGGACACCAACTGGATTGCCACCGTATTCTGATCGGATGGTCCGAGCAAAGCCAGTGATGAAGTTTGCCGCAGGAGTGGTGACTGAATAGTTTCCCCCCCGAGTTACCCATAAGACCCCAGCAGCGGTTGTGGCTATGCGCTTGACTCCCTCGAACTGCTTCGGTGTGGGCTGGCTGAGAAATGGATGGGAAACCTCGTCCAGGACGACGCATATCTTGCCACGCGGATCCTCCGACCCTACCGTGGAGAATTCTACCTCGTGAGTGATTGAAGAGAAACCCTCTCGGAGCATGTCCAGTGAGATATACTTTGCCGACGATTGTACCAAGATCAGGATACCCGGGATTTCCTGTCTGACTTGTTGAGGCACGGTCGCGGTCGACACCATCATAGATCCTTGATGAACGCCTTCAGTGGTCGAGTCCCAGGTAACGGCATCCAGCCCGGAAAACCCCGTCTCCCGCAACAAGGTATCCCACTTCTCTTCCGTCTGCGTTGGGCCTTGTGTTCTGCCCTCGTCGGCACCAGCCCACCAACCCGGCAGGGTCCCAAAAATAGCGGACGTGGTTAACCGTTCGCGGGTCAATTCGATCAGGACCAATTTCCCTGTAGGCTTAAGAAGCTTTCGGACATTGGCCATGGTGGCTTGCATTGACCTTGTGGCATGCAACACGTTGGCTGCAATCACGAGATCGTATGAATGCGGTTCATATCCTTGCAGGGCAGGATCGTGTTCAATATCCAGCTTACTAAAGTCCAAAAAGCCGCTCCAGGCATCCAGCCTTTCTCTTGCAGCATCAAAGAAGCCACTGCTGATGTCGGTGAAGTGGTACCTGGAGCAACAGGGCGCCTGGTGGGTCGCCCGATCTAGGGCTTGAAGGAGAGGCAAGGTAGCCCCGCCAGTTCCAGCGCCCACTTCCAGGATGCTCATGGCTGGGTTCTTATGGGCCAGGGCTTCCAAGTAGCGTGCTACCTGCCGATAGTTGCGATCAAAGCGGGTATTATCTCTGTAGTAGTCCTCCAGGCGGTCTTCCTCAACCATCAGCTGCAGCGGTTCAACCTCCTGTCTGAGGATACGAGACAAGTTCTTGCCGACGTTGCAGAGCATTCGCGCTTCGCCTCCGGTAGATTCAACCTGACTAAGGAAAAGCTGTCTGTCTTCTGCTCCCAGTTCGTGCCACCCATGGGTGGGTAGATGAAGAGTGTTCTGCTTGGATGCGTGAACGAAGCTCTGCATACAGGCCCATAAAAGCTGGTGGTATGGCCGCATACTTGACACCTCTGCTGGATTTATTTCTGCGAGCGTCATTTCAAAGTAGTAGATTCCTGCCTGTTCGAGAGCGGAAATGTTGTCGGCCTCCGATTCCCCCAGTTGGATGTCCTGGCATAATTTGTCAATGTCCGCAGGAGTAAAGAAGTCCACATCGGGACTCCAATGGGTTTTGTAGACAGGCTTCCTTGCTTCAATGGTCTCATAATGCTCGTTATCGCTTTGCATTGATGTGCATGTCAAGTTATTTATGGTGAGCACTGGCTGATGGCTATTGTTCGATTGTCCACTCTCCGCAACGGTGATTGTTGCCATGCTTTGTCTAAAGTCCTTGCGCTGAGTCTCGGTGAGCACACATAGCTCCTGCCCGGGACAATTGGTAATGTAGGCAGAGATAAAGACGTCCTCCACGAAGACTGGGAGGAGAGGATTCTCCAGTGTAGTGCCCATGGCAGCTTCCATTGATGGAAATAGACTCTGGAAAACCGTGTCGATAGTGGCTGGATGAACCAGCAAGGGAGTCTCAAACTCGTTTGGCATGGTAGATCTGGTATCGGGTATTTTAAATGAGCTTTGAGCTTGGCTAGAGCCAACGGAGACAGCCATGAGGTTTGCAAAAGTGGGACCATAATCGAGTCCCAAGATTCTCAGATGCTTGTAGAGTTGCTCAATGTCTATGGAGCGAAGACAGCAGCTTTTGAAGTTCGAGCAGCGTTCCTCATATGCTAACCTGTCGGGATGCAAATCTCCAGTCACTTCATTCGGGACTGTTGCGGCTTCACGGGCAGAAACCAACCCTCGACAATGTTCCGTCCAGCGGTCTTGCTCTGTAACCGAATATATAGAAAATTCGTTCCAAATATCAGATGGGGATCGAACACTTTCAATGTAGGGCTTCAGGGAGATGATCACTTCGACTTCCTCGGATGCATCCGGAAACACTAGCGCCTGGTCGATGGTTACCTCACGCAAGCAGTATCCAATGGGTTGGATAGACCTTGCTTGAGCCTGAATCCGCATAATCTCAACCCCCATGGCAAGATACCCAGCTGCTGGGAAGATAATGTTGGAGAGAACTTTATGGTCTTTGACCCATGGGAGTTCAGAGGCGCGCAGAATATTCCGCCACCGCGGCTCCAGAGGGTTGGAGGTACGGTCAGGCAAGCCGAGGAGGTCATGTCGAGGGTGAGGCTGAGTGCGCCAGGCTCTGCTGATGCGTGGCTCGGCCCAATACGATCTGGAATGGTCCCATGCGTAGGAGGGTAGGTCGGTTACCACCTTGGGCTTCCTTCCATTGTTGTCAACCTTGTTCACCGCACGTAAATTCACCTGGTAGCCAGACAGAACCAGTTTCGATGCAAGCTCCTGGCAGGTTGTCACTGCGTCCTTCTTCCGCGCTAGGGCTGAGCAGTACTCGATTCCGCTTCGCCGGAGTTTCGGGTCGTTCTGTAGAATCTGCCTCACCGGACCAGCAAGGGCAGGATGTGGCCCAATCTCAACTAGGACGTGGACTCCCGATTTTAAGGAGCGTTTGCGGCTTTTCTTGCTGTTCGGAGCAACTGTCTCTAGACAGAGACTGTGGAGGGACAGAGCGAACTTGACCTCGCCCAGCAAGTTAGATACCCAATAGTCAGGACCGAGCGTTGCTGGATTGACAGCCGTGCCGCTCACTGAAGAGAAGAATTGTACCTTTTTCTGCTCGGTGATGGAATGGTGGAGTTGGATGCAGGAGATTAGTTGGCGGTACTCTTCGCCCACGAGAGCCATATGATGGGAATGGTACGCCACTCCCACTTTTAGCCGTCGAGCAAAGATCCTTTCATCACCAAGGATATGTTGGAGCTCCTCAAGTGCTGAGGTGTCACCCGATACGGTGATGCTGGACGGACTGTTGATGCATGCCACCACCACTCGGCCCCTCTGGAGGGTTCTGAGATACGGAAGTACCTGTTCTTTCGAAAGACCAACGGCCATCATACCCCCACGAAGCGTGCCTTCATGGCTTATTTTATCTGACACGAGCCCGCGATAATACGCTACTGTCATCGCATCTTCGAGGCTGAGCACACCAACCGCATAGGCAGCGGCGATCTCTCCACTCGAATGTCCGGTCACCGATGCAGGAGCGATGTTCCAAGAGGCTAACAACTCAACCAGAGCAATTTGGATGGCCGTACATAAGGGCTGGCTGAAAAGGGACTGGTCGACTCGGGTATCCTCGGCAGATCTTTCTAGTTCACCTGCAGAATAACTGCTATCAGCCAAGCTCGTCCACGGACCGATCATGTCCCTTAAGGATTTAATCACCTTTCAGATCCCATTTTGCACCCAAAGTCCTTATATGTGCACCGGCTCGTACAATGATTGCATTAACAACCGGGTCATCCGACATCAGCTCGCGGCCCATAGCGTACCATTGGGCGCCTTGTCCCGTGAAGACAAATCCTAGCAGCGGGTTGCCGGTAATGCTTTTTGACAACGTGAGACTATCTCCTTTGAGGGATTGCAGCAAGTCATAAACGGACTTTGCCGGAATGACGGCCTTCCATGGAAACTTGGTCCGCCTTTCACTTAGAGTGTACGCCAGATCCTCCTCGAAGCCACGCTCATTGTTCTGGTTGTTTTCAAGGAATGCAGTAAGCCGTTTGATGTAATCATTGGCGGACGCTTCGTTGGTGCCTGATAAGACGAATATCCGGCTTGAAGGACGCTGTGCCTCTAGCGTACCGTTCGAGTGGGATTTCATCGTTCCACTAAGTTGGCACCTTTTTGTCTTCTGCACTGCGCCATTCAGAGCGGTTATCTCATTCCGGCACAAATATCCTTCTGCTTCGTCAACAATGGCATGGGCGTTTGTTCCTCCATACCTATTTCAAAGCTCCGGGTCAGCAAATTGAACCTATAAAGGGCCGTGGGGTCGGGGGAAGGGGGGGGCGAGTTCAGACCCAAAGCTGTTGACAGATGCCCGACGTATACCTCCTTCTGTTTCCCAATGCTCGGGTGCGGTGGCGATCTGTGTTATTGAGGAAGGGTTTAGAACAGACAATTTAGACAGGCCTGGCCGGTGCACTACTAACCTTCAGATTCCAATCATTGAACGGAATCCGTTTGTTCGGCATGTTAAAGTTGCGATTGGGGAGAATGATTTTACCCTCCAGCATGAGAACGAGTTTGATCAACCCAGCCACACCACTGGCCCCTTCCAGATGCCCAATATTTGTTTTCACAGAGCCGATAATTAGTGGCCACTCTGGGGACCGACCTGGGCAGAACACGCTGGCAATGGCTCCAACTTCTAGAGGGTCACCTGTGGCCGATGTCAGCACTTGCAGCCGAAGAAGTTTGACACAAACCCACCTGTTGGCGTTCCTGTCCCATGACATTCAACATAGCTTGTCTCAAGCGGATTCAGGCCTGCTGCCTCATAAACATGACGTATCAATTCTTCCTGAGCCTGGCGATTGGGAAAAGTGATACCCGGCGTTTTTCCGTCCTGGTTCACGCGAGTGTTCCGAATGATCGCCCGGATTGGGTCCCCATCGCGCAGGGCAGAATCAAGTGGCTTCAATATGACACATCCAACTCCCTCACCCCGGGCGTACCCATTTGCACGTTCATCAAACGCATAACATCTTCCATCTGGAGAAAGAAATCTGGCGCGTAGGTCAGTCGGATGCTGTTCCCTTTTTTTTTGGGGGGGGGGGGGAAGGTGATAGGGGTTGGGGAGCGAAATTTTATCCTTACCTCATTCGGGACATGCCGATGGTTATCTCGTGACTTAGGATAACATTGGCCCCAGCCACCACCGCCTGTTCTGATTCACCTGTCCGCAAGCTCTGACATGCCATGTGGAGGGCAACCAAGCTTGCGGAGCATGCAGTATCAATGGTCGCACTCGGACCCCGAAAGTCAAAGAAATAGGACAACCGGTTGGATATGATTGCGCGTGAATGACCACTGCTCGTGGCTTGATATAGAGGCATGGCATCTGGATCGCGAAGCAAGACGTCCGTGTAGTCCCCACAAAAAGAACCTACAAATACGGCAGTATTGCTTCCGGCAGCTTTTCCCAAGGGAATCCCCGCTATGATGAAGGATTGTCAACGTTGAATTGCCAGCCAAAAGATGAGCTGGAGATATCCAGTCAGGCATACTTACCATTTTCAAGGCCTTCATAGCAGCACTCTAGCAAAAGCCGCTGCTGTGGATCCAGGGCCTGGGCTTAGTTTAGTCACGGAGCGAACAAGATAAATAAGAGATACCACACAGCTTACCTCTGCTTCAGTGTGTGTCATATTAAAGAACGGAGCATCGAATCGCGACAGATCTCCGGTAAAATAATGACCAGCTTGCACATTTGACTGTGAGAAGAAATAATAAGCTTTTAGGATATGCTGGCATTTTGGCGAGAGCTTTACTCACCGTCCCGTTATGATTTGCCTCTGGGTGATAGAATGCGTCATTATTCCATTTGGATTTCGGCACAGGACTCCAGGCTTCTCGCGCTTCAAGGATCATGCGGTAGAGACTTTCCACATCTGTTGCGTCTCCAGGGCCACGGAATCCAAGGCCGACAACTGCAATTGGCATAACTTTCTCGTCCGCTGGTCCCTGGCCCGGACCTGGGAAGGATTCAACATATGACCCCATGGAAGCGAGGCGTTTTTGTCGCAAGCGAGAAACTGAATCAGTAAAATGTAGAAGAGGCAAAAGAAACTTTATCCTATGCTTTCACTGTTTCTGCAGAGAGCGAAGGGCTTTATTTATATTCCTCGGGCCTTGCTAACACGCAGCCTTCTGGAGATAGATAAAAAAGTAACAGGGATCTATCATACATCTTGAGGCTCAGATGAGGGGTAAGATATTTAAAATATATATTATGCATGAGTCGTTCCCCACAATGAATGCCATACCTAGACAAATTATGATCCATGTGACTGAAGTACATACGGGCCTGTGGTCCACATGGAACGAGGGCTACAGTGTGAACTCTCAGTGGCTGCCAGTGGGATGGCCATTGAGCTACATTTCTGGTCACTTGAGGTGGCTGTAATATGCAGCATTAGTTCTGGTCTATCATTCGCTAGCTACATGCGTTTTTGTAGTGACAAATTATTGTTGATAAAAATCAACTTTAGGCTAACTATTAGTGACCTCATCTTCATGTTAATTTGCGCGTTATATCACAGTCTCGGTTGATACATAGGTCTAGACAAGAGATCCACAATATCAGACACACACTGACTGTCGTCCTCCACTAACTGTCGGATATGATGGATTTCCATTGAGGTGAAGCAAGGAGATAAATTATGCTGGAACTTCCGGTAAACTTCGCTCAACGTTTTTGGATGCTTCACATGGCCAACCGCATACTCGACGACCACTTCATCAAGAACAAGTCCATCAGCCAGGATCAGCGTCACAGCGGATGCAATGCTTCTCTTTTCCGGATCCTGATAGTCTCGTGAAAAGTCCTCATCTTCAATGACTTCGATCTTGGACCGAAGCTCGTGTATGTCTGGGCTGCTTGCCCACGGGCTGCTGTCACTATAATCCTCTGGCTGGGGAATGGCCCCTTTCAGCAAAGTCAGTGCCAAAACATACTGAAGACAATGATCACGGTCTGCTGGATTTCGGAGCAGACCTGTTTTGTTGATGAGAAAATAGGCAGCTGCATTGATCCGCACCCGGATCTGTTCGATTGATTGTCTGGGATCACGTTCCAACTCCAGCAGTCTGTGGCGTTGCACCAATGTTGCCTCGATGGCGGAAATACTATGGCCTTCCACCGGGATGACCTTGAAAAAGATGTTTTCAATAGCCCAGGTCCCAAAGTCTCTTGGAAGGTCAAATATCTGGCCGTCCCATGACCGGGCATAGAACCCCCATCCGGGCATCGTCAAGGCCCTCGGTGCACCCGCCTGTCCGCTCTGCACTAGAAGTGTCAGAAAAACCGCTCGCATAGACGCGTCGGCTGCTGCCCATCCCTTTCGTGAAATGGTATTGGAGCCGGATCTATACACCCTGAGGGCAGCTCCATCCATCCACACATGGGAAAGAGCAGCCAGGGTTTGCTCTTCGGAGAGACCCAACAGCCAGGATACTACTGCAGTCGATGCCAGCTTAACCAGAATGACATGATCAAGCCCTTTCTTATGGAAGGCATTCTTGATCAGAAAGCAGCCTTGGATCTCGTAGGCTTTGATCATGGCCGTATACAAGGTTCGCATGGTCAATGGCGGCATGTTGGGAGCTTGTCGAGTTCCTGATTGAGCTCCACGCGCGAGCCAGTCCATGACTGCGAGAATCGCCGCAAGGTTGTCTGTTTTATGGCCAGTCAGAATGGTTCCAGCATATGAAACTGCCTTTTTCTCTTCTTCATATTACATACCTGACGGATGTCCCCAATCGGCCCCTCCAAGGGCATCATTGTGGTCTAGATATCGGATCATCAACCCAAGGTCAAATGCGCCCTTGACGGGATCAAGCTGATACGAAGTACCAGGGAGCTTAAACCCGTCTGGTGTCACGCTCCTTGGGACAACAGGGCCGATCAAATGATGACAATCTTTGCTTTTGGTGACTGATTCAATTGCACATCCCACGGCATCGAGAAATGCGACTCGAATCAGAGACCATGCTTTCTCACTGGTAATTTCATGATAGAAGACGTAGTCTTTAATTTTGACCAGGATTTGATCCCATTGGTTTTCAGGGTCCATTTTCTTCCTTTTTCAGGGGATATCTGGAAATGTGGAAGACGGAACAAGACAGAAAAGCTGACATATTGCTGGTGATGAAGTGGGCTTGACTTGTCTCAATAATTTCTCCTCATTTTGACCCACCAAGTACGTTCCCTCATTCACCGGAAAGGGTTATTTGTCCTCGGCTCGCGGAGACCCCGATGCCAACTCGTATGTCTGGTTCTATAACTGACGAGGCTGAGACATCCTACATGCTGTATGGTTCTTTTGTTAGCCAATTATTTATAACAATCTTGATCCTTGTTAGTGCATACGCAGGAAGCGGGGATATAGGTGTGGGTTAGAACTGAAATTTGGGCATGTACTGCATTTGGTGAGATACATGAGAGCCTCACAGAAGCCCGTACTATGGACCAAGGTCACATCAATTTACTGAAATATTCTAATCTACCGTGTATGCAGGCGACAATTCACAGCATTTAAGAAGGTAGGTAATGACAATTAGATAATTATTTAATTAGGATATGTTGAGTTTCAACTCATGGACAATAAGCAAACAAGTGTTGTGGAAAGTATAAAATGTTTCAAAGTATTCCAAGGTACCGACCTCTACAAATCTGTTAATTCTTTTGATCATCTATTCTCTCTGTTCTCATTAAAGTGCAAATACTCTAAAGATGTTTATCAGTGAAAATTTCCAGCTTCCTGCTGTCCCCGGCCTCGGTCTGGTGATGGGGGCTATTGTCGTCCTGGTAAGCATGTGGTCCAGCAGTAACTCCCCAAGAACTAACTCTAATAATTTGATATAATAACAATGTTTGCTTCAGTATTCCTGCTACCTTTTAGGGGTTATTATCTACAACCTCTTCTTCCACCCTCTGGCCAGATTCCCAGGACCAGTCCTGTTTGCGGCCACGCCCATCCCGTATGTAAAATGGCAGGTTACTGGTCGGCTGCCCTTTCTCTACAAGCAGCTGCATGATGCGTACGGAGATGTGGTTCGCATTCATCCAAATGAGCTTTCTTTCAACAACCCTGCGGCTTGGAAAGATATTTATGCGCTGCGGCCCGGGCGCCCCATCATTCCCAAAGATCCCGAGTACACATCCCCTTCGAGTGAAGGCGTGTATAATGTCGTAACTGCGACCAACGTAGTGGACCACATGCGGTACCGACGGGCCCTAAATCTGGCCTTCTCGGAGAGGGCACTTCGCGAGCAGGAACCGATCATCATGAAGTATGTGGACATGCTCATGGTGCGGCTACGACAGAACGCCGGACTAGGTCCACAAAATATCGTCGCCTGGTTCAACTTCATGTCTTTCGACATTGTCGGGGATCTGTCATTTGCAGACTCTCTGCAGGGACTGGAGAAATCGGAATACCATCCGTGGCTGATCGATATGTTCAATGCCTTCAAATTTGCCCTGTACACGCGGGCGATGAAACAGTTCCCGCATGTATACTGCTGGTTACAGTATTTGATGCCCAAGTCCCTGGTCGAGCAGCGACAGAAGCATGAACGCTTCACGCATGAAAAAGTCAACCACCGTTTGTCCATGGTGACGGAGCGGCGCGATTTCATGAGCCACCTCCTCCCCTTCGACGAGAAAACGACGCCGATGAGTTTGCCCGAGATCCGCAACACCTACGGCACTCTTATGATTGCAGGCAGCGAGACGACCGCCACCACACTCTCGTTCACGCTGTTCTATCTCTGCAAGAACCAACCCGTCCTTGCAGGCCTGGTCGACGAGGTGCGGTCCACATTTACTCGGGAAAAGGACATCACTTTCGCCTCTACGGCCAAGCTTCGGTATCAGGGAGCGGTTTTAAACGAGTCAATGCGCATTAAACCCGCGGCCCCGACATCCCAACCGCGTCTGATTCCAGGAAAAGGAGAAATGATTGCTGGGCGTTGGGTTCCTGGCGGAGTACGTTTTATTCTCTTTTCCTCTCTTACTTTATTTCAATCTACCAATCGGCTTACTTGACTTCAACACTAAATACTCACTCTATACATACTAGTGTCGGGTTGCCGTCCCTCCACTCTGCATGAATCATTCACCGCAGTTCTTTTGGGAGCCTCTCTCCTTTCGACCGGAGCGTTGGCTAGATAATCCTCAATTTGCATCTGATAACAAGGCCGCCTTTCAGCCTTTCAGTATTGGGCCACGCAGCTGTATTGGACGCACGTAAGCAGTATCCCAGCCCCTCACTCATATACAGCGCTATTTTCTCACCTAGATGGAGGCAGGCTCGCGCTGAATGAACTGAAAGTGGTTCTGGCCCGCCTGCTGTGGAACTTCGATATTTCACTGGCGGTAAAGAGCTGCGATTGGGCGGATAAGTTGAAGGTGTATGGTTTGTGGGAGATGAAGCCGTTCTACATTTACCTGGACCCAGTGAAGAGGGGTTAACTTTGGATGAGGCTTCATATCCCTGGAAGTACAATAGTAGTTTGACGTGTAATATTTCTTTCTTTGTTTCTATTTGCACGGGCTGACCAAAGGTGTAGCTCATGGACCACGACTTAGTAGATTATTTCCAAACCTATACTTAGCAAGAAAAACAGGAACCTCACGGAAGTCCGGCCCGGAATAAATGAACTGTGGGTTAGGGTTACATCAATTTACTGGGATATTCTAATCCAAAGTACATGCAGGCACTCATTAGGGTAATGAATTTTGACCCCTGCTAGGTGTATGTAAGATATAAGAATGATGTCGAAAGCTACACTGGCTTCTCCATCGTCAACAATTAACATTCCTTGATTCACTCACATCTCTCTATCGAATCACACCCATGTCTGACGGCACGTTGTCCATCAAAGACTCCCGCACGGGAAGGGACTATGAGATCCCCATTCGCGACAATGCCATTCTAGCCACATCCCTGAAGCAGATTAAAGGACCGGCTGAGACGGCCAATCCTGCTGATAAGGTTGCCGGAGGTTTGCGATGCTACGACCCGGGCCTAAAAAACACTGCGCCAATCAAATCAAGTCTGACATGGATGTACGTTTAAGGGCCCCAGAATGAATGTTCCCACCCCCTCCCTTTAGTAGATTACTCTCTAACCAAACTTGCTTCTAGTGATGGCGAGAAGGGCGTTTTGCTTTTTCAGGGTTACTCCATTGAGCAGTTGTGGGACTGTGACTTCGAGGATATCTTGCATCTGATGCTCAGGGGGGACCTTCCCTCACTTTCTCAGAGGGAGGGTTTTCGCCAACGAATCGCCAACGCCATGCGGGATATCCCTCAGAGCGTGGTGGATGTTGTCCGGTCTTTCCCGTAGGATTTCCCCCCACTCTTTCGCGTCTTCCCCGCGTGTTGTCAGTATACACTCTGACTCGTATTTTCTATACCAGACGCTCTTCTCCAATGATGCCTGTTGTCATGGCGGGTCTGTCCTGCTATGTCGGCAACCAACCGGACTCCATCCCTGCAAATCGAGGCGGCAACATCTATCATGGTAATGGAAATCAAGTGGATGCTGGCATCATTCGCACGGTGGCTGCCTTCGCAGTCGTGGTGGGCCTGGCGGCCAGCCATCTCAAGGGCACATCTTTTTGTCTGCCTTCCAGGGATCGCACTTTCTATGAGAACCTCTTCGTGATGATGGGCCACGTCGACCCAAGCACTGGCGAGCCCAACCACACGCAGTTGTCCTGCTTTCGGCACTTTGGCGCCCTTAGTGTCGACCATGGTCTCAGCAACTCAACTCTAACCCTCCTAGTGACAGCGTCTACTCTCCCGGACCCCACCTCGGCCCTCATCAGTGCGCTAGCGTCTGCATATGGTCCACTGCATTTCGGGGCGTCCGAATCTGCCTTCCGCGTCATGACTGAACTCGGAAGCCCGGACCGCGTGCCCGCTCTGATCAAGGAGGTGAAGCAGGGGAAGCGGCGACTCTTTGGCTACGGGCATCGGAGCTACAAGACTGTCGACCCACGAATTCGTCCCATCCAGAAGCTACTGCAAATGCTGGACGCACAATCGAATCCACTGTTCGCAGTGGCCCAGGAAATCGACCGAGTTGCCTCGCAAGATGAATATTTTGTGTCGCGCGGCTTGAAGGCGAATGCAGATCTGTACGGACAATTCTTCTATACGGCCATGTACGTCTTGACTTTCCTACCTTCCTAATTTGGTGCTGCATACATTAATTTGCATAACTGAATGACAGGGGCTGGCCGCCGTCCTTTATCCCACTCATGATGATCATCCATCGTCTACCTGGGTTGATGGGCCACTGGCGTAACGCCATGTGTATGTTTACTATCTTTTTCCTTCTCCCACCAGGAAGAAGCTAACATGCATCGGCTCCTAGTGTCCGAGATTATGGTCTATCGGCCGCCCCATCTTTATGTTGGTCCTGTTGAAAAGCGGGCCCCCTTGTCAGCTAAGCTTTGACAAGCATTGACAAGCTTTGACAAGCTTTGGTGAATCCTCTTGTCTACGGAGAACCTAGTTTAGCGTCAATTTTTTCGGAAGGATCGTCCCTGCAACCATTCTTAGTGCTTACTATTACTGTACCCATGGGCCAATGGTACCCGAGAATGACTCGCTCCGATCGGAGACATCCGTAGTTCATTAGTACCTATCCAACCACCAATAAGAATTAAGATCAGTTAACTACATACAATCGTACTTTATGAAATTCTCTCCACAGTAAAATGTAAGCGTCGCATCTTCTCCCCGCTCCAAATTTGCTCCTGATTCACTCCCTGCTGGATCTCTTCCAAATCCAGTCGCACATCGACTTTCCACTCGCCCCCCACCCGGAGCGCCACCTCCTCCCAGAACCGGCAGAAGCTCTCTTTGTCGTGCCGGTACGTGGTTGTTCCGTCCGTGAGACCACGATACTCCCCAGGCGTGGCCGCACCTACCTGGCGCCCGATGATGAGACTACCGGGTCGCGGTCTCAAACACCGGGCCAGCCCCGCAGCAACCATTAACTGCTCCGCATATGGGAAAAGGTGCAACAAACTGTTGGCGAAGATGATGTCGATCTTCTTCGCCAGGGCGGACGGGGGTGCCACTTCGTCGTGCAGGAGGTCCGCGGCGAGGAACACAGCACCCCCCTGCTTCATGAGGGTTTCGTCGCGGAAGAGGCGGTAGCCGAGATCGAAGAATGCCGGAACGACGTCCAGGCCGTGCAGGGCGGCGTAGGGAGCGCCATCTATGGCGAGCTTGCGCAGTTCTTGGCCCATGCAGCAGCCGGCGTCGAGGAAGGTGTGAGATTCATGCTTCAGCCGATACAGTATGGAGGGGTAGAGGGGGTGGGAGGCCAGATGAAGGCTAAGAAAACGGAACTGGCCGATGCAAGGGTAGGGGAACAGTTTGAAGGCTTCGTCGCGCTGTTTTGATGTGTGGATGAGGATCAGAGATGCTGACACTGGTAACAGGACCGGAATACGGGAGCAGGCTGCACAAGGGTATCATCCATTCATTATACCTACAATACGCGACACATGATCCAGGACCTGGTCGAAGGGGATCTTGGAGTAGTTGACCAAGAGATCAAGTGTTTTGGGAGGTATTTGCAGTAGTTCCCTCGTGTACCAGTGACGAATATTATCGCTTTGACGGATGGCCGATGCCTTGGGATGGACCATGGTGATAGTGGTAGTAACGCAGTAAAACAACACTAGGTAAAGATATAGTTGAAGGATCCTAAAGTATACAATTCTTGATTTGAGAGCATACATAAACACGCAATTTTTATAGAAGTATCGCTTGTATAGCTACTATACCTAGTCGGTTACACTCCCATCAGCCGAGCCGCCATCTCTCGGATTTCCTTAGCAATCAGCCGTGCCGTCTTCACGTCGCTAGGAATAACATGACCACGCTCATGCACAATCAGCATGGCAGAATTGGGCTCCCAGTCCTTGTACAACGCCATGGAATGCTCGTAGGCAAAATCCTTCTGCCCCACAACGTGTAGCGAAAGCACACCGCATACCGAATTCTGAAGTGCCAGCTTATCGTAAATTATGCACGGCCCAGCAACTCCATTCGCATCATCCTTGTCTGTCCGAAACAGCGGCGGCATTGAGTTGAAGAAAATAGCGCATCGGAACAGAGGGGGGTCATGCGGTCGTTGAAGTTCGTGGCGCACCATCAACCCATGGGCCAGAGCACCACCATGAGAGAACCCTATCACCCCGTCAAACGGGCCGTCTTCCTCTATCACTTCATCAACCATCTCGTACGCCTCCCGGATGGACTGTGCATCTTCGGAGCTGCCCAGTACCGGTGGCCAGTTGTACCAACTGAAGTAGGGCCCGTCGTAGTATCCCAGGACGCCCGGGCCAGGAGGCGAGTCAACCCCTCCTTCAAGGAAATGCAAATCGGCCGTCTGGTCGTTACTTAATTCGCGGGATAAAGCGCCGAGCTGAGAACGGAGGATCTTTTTTTTTTTTTTTGTTTGCATAGTGAGATTTTGGTTCGTGAGAATCAATATGCGAGGACCAGGGGATATCAACCTCCCCACTTACATCCGTATTTGTGCCAGCTCCGTGGAGACAAAGGAATCGCAATTGAGGCATTATGAATTTATGTATATTTTCTTTCTTTTGTTATTGCTCCATCCACTGATCAAGAAAGGGAGCGGGCAGACTACAGATGCAACTGAAGGATGGTCTGGAAATCGATGGACCGGTTTTTATATTGCTCTTGGAATTTCTAAATACAGACCAGGTCACAGCTTTTCAAATGTAGGCATCTTTCGGAGACGGAACGACAGCATCGCTTCCTTAACATCCTGCGTCTGCAGCGCGGCCCCGTTCCACACAGCAGTATACCGCAGACTCTCGCCCACCGGATGATCCCGCGCATGATTGAGGATGTCTTTGGTTCCCTGGATGGCCACTGGGCTCTTCTGCGCGATTTGGCCGGCTATCTCGACTGCCTGGTCAATGGCTCTTTCCCTCGTCTCTTCGACATAGCTGACAAATCCAACTTGCGCCGCTTCCTGCGCGGAGAACTCCCGGCCCGTCAGACAGACGTCTCGTACGAAACTGGCATTGCCCACCATTCGGGGCAGGCGTGATAACGTGCCTAGGTCGGCCGCAATCCCGATATCGATCTCCTTGACACAGAACCGGGTGTTGGCGGCGCAGATACGCATGTCTGCGCAGCAAGCCAGGTCTATAGCAAGTCCGTAGGACAATCCATGCAGGGCAGTAATTACCGCTAGAAATCAAACACACATTTACATGCCCTTGTCAGCCAAGGGTCCTGATCCTTCAAGAGGGGGAGGAGGAACAACACGTACGTTTCACACATCTTTCGACCACATCCACACAGGCCTGAAAGTCCAGAATGTACTCACGGTTTATTCGGGCCTTTCGGGCCGGATCGATAGTGCGATCGACTCCACTGAGAATAGGCCCTTTCATGGCCTCCTGCAGGTCTAGCCCCGCTGTAAAGTGGTCCCCTGCCCCCGCGATAACGATGGCACGCACTTGTGAGTCGTCGGACAGACGGGTGATAAGCCGCCGGAAATCACGGCGCATCGCCTCGGTGAAAGTGTTGAGTTTTCGGTCGCTCTGGACCAGTACCAGGCAGACGTCGGGGATCGGAGAGGTGACATTGAAGCAGGGGTAATGGTAGCCTTGCATAATGGACGTATTTGACGGTCACTTGGATGAAATGTGAAAGACCCAATGTATGAAAAGCCACCAGTCAGTAAAATGAGGGGTGGGCATCTTAAGTATTCAGGTGTTTATGGAGATATATGGATACATTTCCGCAAAAAGCGAGTTTACCGCAGCAATCACAGGCATATTTGCATACTTCCATCTAGATCATCCCCGCAGCTGACTGCATAGGTGTTTACTCTGTACATCAGGGCAAACTTAGACCATTCCACAGCTTTTGCATTGGTTCTTTCTTTTTCTGTGAAAAATTGAAAAAGGAAAAAGGGAAAGTGGTGGATGTGACGGTCGCCACCCAGGGCGCATGTTGACAGCCGATAGGCTTACTACTGTGCCCTAGTTGGTTGCCAGCGCCGTTACAAAGAGACTCGTTTACTCGCCCTCGTGTGTTGGGCGACCCTTAGGATTAACCATCGACAGTTGAAAGTTACTCCTACTATTATCACTTCCTGGATCTATCCTTATCATGTCTGTTCGAATGCTGGAGCCCTCCCCTTGGTACGCGGTTGGGAACCCAACGGCCATCATGGCTGTTGTTGTCGTGATGGTCTGTATCCATTCATCTATCCATTCATCTGGAAGGGGTGATAGCTCTAGAAGCTGACCTCTCAGAGCAGACTATTGTGGTGGTCGTTTCTAAGACCATCTACAACGTTTTCCTACATCCTCTGTCCGGATTCCCTGGCCCACCTCTCCGGTCCGCCGTGCATCTGATCAACTATCTGGAAGAAATTCGTGGTTACCAGGTCAAGAATGCCAAATTGCTTCATGATAAGTACGGCCCGGTGGTGCGGATCAGCCCAGACTCACTGTCTTTCAACACGGCGCAGTCCTGGAGAGGTGAGCAGCTCATGAGCTTCCCTTTTTTGGGGGATCGATCACGATTTTATTTGCTAATGGGTTTGCTTTCCTTAGATATATATACCGTCAAGCCTGGAAAACCGGAAATTTCCAAAGACATGCACTTCTTCACCCAAAGCACCAACGGTCTTCCTAGTATCTTAGGTGTGTATATTAAAAAGATGGTGGAGAGAGATGGTGTGTGCTGACCATGACAGTTTCCAATTGTCAAGATCATGCACGCATCCGCAAGTTGGTCATTTACGCCTTCTCCGACTTGGCACTGCGCAATCAGGAACCGCTTATGGTTAGCTACATTGATCTCTTGATGAAACAGCTCAAAAAGAGTGTCGACGGTCCCGAAGACGGTCTGGTTGATCTGATGTCCTGGTACATCTTCACGACTTTCGACACAATCGGCGACCTGTGCTTCTCAGAGCCATTTAACGCGCTTCAGACAGGGAAGTATGACCCCTGGATGGTTAGCGTGCTGAACGGTATCAAGAACGGCCGATTTGTCCGCATGCAGAGACGATATCCCGTGTTGGCTGGCATCGTTCACCTTCTCAAGTGGATATCCAGCGGCTCGGCGATGGTCAATGTCTCGCGTGAGAAGCACATGCAGATCACGCAGGAAAAAACGCAACGTAGGCTGGATGAATCAACTCCTCGGAAAGATATTGTCACTCCGGTCAGTAAGGATGCCTTGTTTTTATTTTGCATTTCTGTTCTCCCCTGACCCCTATCCATAGATTCTTCAACGCAACAGCGTCGGCAAGGGAATGAGTCGTCCCGAGATCGCGCAAACCCTCATCCTCCTTGTCACAGCTGGCTCCGAGCCTACCGCTGCTGGCCTCAGTGGAGCAACATTCAACCTGCTCCGTAACCAGGCCGCCCTCGCCTGTCTGCAGGCTGAGGTCCGGAACGCCTTTTCTTCTGCGGACGAGATCACCAATCACCGTGCTCAGCAGCTGCCATACTTACGTGCTGTAATCGAAGAGGCCTTGCGTCTATACCCGCCCGTTCCCTCACGGTTTCCCCGTCGCACCGGCAAAGGCGGAGCGGTGATTGATGGGCATTTTGTTCCAGAGAATGTACTATTTCTCTCTCTGCCCCCTCCCCTACATATATACATCACGCAAATACTAATTTTCTTCTTTTCCTCTCCAGGTCTCAGTTGGAACCCACCAGTTTGCAACATACCAGTCTTCCGCCAACTTCCACAATCCGGACCAGTTCATCCCGGAGCGCTGGCTAGGTGATGCACCAAAAGAATACACTGGAGACGTTAAGGCTTCAGTGCAGCCGTTTTCGATGGGTCCGCGGAACTGCCTGGGCAAAAAGTACGTGCTCGTCGGTTTTCTCTCTCTCTCTCTCTCTCTCTCTTCGATTACTAACGCGAATGCTACGGGGGAATCCAGCTTCGCCTACTTGCAAATTCGTGTTATTCTATGCAAGTTGCTGTGGCATTTTGATTTGGAACTGGCACCTCAGAGTGCAAAGTGGAATGAGCAGAATGCTCATTTGCTCTGGGAGATGAAGCCATTGATGGTGAAGTTGTCTCATCGTAAGTTCTAGTGCGTTTGTCTGAGGTATAATAAGGCACTGTCTAGTTGAGCTTTATAGCTAGAGTAAGTGAAGGATTCTAGGAGGGAAACAATGGAGCATACATGGTACAACGATTGAATGTTCATAATCCATGGTAAATGTGTATTTTGATCCGATAAATGGTCATATGGGTATCAGTATTCCCAACGCACAGTAACCCTGGCCCCCTTTTTTGCTTCTTTTTTAATGCTACAGAATACAAGCAAAGAAAACATCTGCATATGATTTGATGACTACCTTCGCTCCCATGTTCAAATTTCATACCCCAAAATAGCCGTCATATTCGGTATTCCCCCCGGCCCTGGCTCATAAGTATCCCGCATCGTACTAAAGGTCGAGTTCGTAGTGACCTCGTTCTCCTTGATCGCCTTTCCCACCAGCGCCGAGTCCAGATACGCGCGCACCTGGACGATCTTGCTAGCGGAATTCCACCGAGTCACCCACGCATAGTTGTTGGTCCAATGAAAGCCTTTTTTTGGTCAGTCTTTGGGGGGGTAAAAGAAAAAAAAAATATATGAGAAATCATATGTATGTTTTCAAACGTACCATTCTGAAAAACAGCGGTGGCAACCATCTCTTGCATGCTCCACTCCTCGTCGCAGCCGCCTACAACGTTGATCAGGGTGGTCTCATGAGGAGCGGTGTTGTCCTGGATTTTGGACAGCCGGGCCAATGCGTTAACCGCAAAGAGGGTTTTGTTCAGGTACCGGCCTGCGAGTGGGTGGGTGCCCTGGATGTCCCAATCGACGGTGTCGACAACATGCGTGAAGAAAGCTGGGTAGTCACCGGAGACGATGTGGGAGAAGACGGACTTGATGGTGTCCTTGGAGGGGTAGGAGCAGGTGGTATGGTTGGTTGCAGATGATAGCCCGGAGAGCAGCAGACAGGGGGCTACGAGGGAGAAGAGTTTCATGGTGTAGTAAGCACTTGATATTGTGAGTGTTGGTAAAATCATATATCATGCCAGACCTTTTTATAGCCAAACAAGAGCAGTACGGCGTACTTATCTACACCACGAACGCATTTGTACTTTTTGTTGACAATTGTGGAGACGCGTAATACTCCATTAATATTCCATTAGTTATAAGATCATTGAAAGCTATCGTTTGGATCTAAGTGATAGGCATCCATTACTAATAGGGTCCTCTAACTATCTCAATTTCTCGCGTTAAATCCTTTGGTCTTTGTTTTCTGTGCTTCAAGATTTCCAGTCAGTTCAGAATTCGATTCTTTTTCATCTCCTTCTTCTTCTATATCCTAAATGGCCGCAGAACTCACGAGTGAAAACAATGCTCCAAATTCGCCTTCCAAGAATCGGGCCTCGTCCACGCCAGAACAACAGCCTCAGGGTGACTCGGGTGAGGTCTATTCTATCTACGAAAGCAAGGCCAAAATCTTGATTGTGGTTACTGCATCCATTGCCGGCTTCTTCTCCCCACTGTCCGCCAACATCTATCTCCCAGCGCTGAACACCTTGGCCGACCAGCTGCATGTGAGCAACACGTTGATTAATCTGACCGTGACGACTTATATGGTGCGTGGAATCTGTATGAGAGGATAAACGAAGTTTAGAAAACTAATGATCTGTCTTTCAGATCTTCCAAGGACTGGCCCCGGCTATCTTTGGAGGCTTAGCGGACAGCGCGGGTCGGCGGCCCGCGTACATCATTTGCTTTGTCGTCTATATCGCTGCCAACATCGGGCTCGCCCTCCAGCGCAACTATGCGGCCCTCCTCATCCTTCGCTGCCTGCAGAGCACGGGGAGCAGCAGCACTGTTGCCCTGGCCAATGCAATCGTCGCCGATGTGGTGACCGCTGCTGAACGCGGTGTTTATATTGGATACGCGTCCGCCGGAGGGATCCTTGGGCCTTCGCTCGGACCCATCATCGGTGGGTTGTTGACCCAATTCCTGGACTGGCCCTCAATCTTCTGGTTCCTGACGATCTTTGCCGGCGCCTTCTTCCTTCCCTTGCTGCTCTTTCTCCCTGAAACCGCCCGGAACATCGTGGGCAATGGCTCTCGCCCGCCTCCGCTCTGGAACATGTCCCTGCAGCAGTTCTTCTGCTCGCGACGCCAGTCAGATGAGGAGCCGCGACCAGTGAAGATGCGCATCCATTTCCCCAACCCGTTCATGACGTTGTTTATCATCTTTGACAAGGAGGTCTTCCTCATCCTTACTGGCAACAGCCTTGTCTTTGGCAGCTACTACGCCGTCTCCACTAGCGTCACCTCTCAATTCAAAGCCATGTACGGCTTCAACGACGTCCAGATTGGCCTCTGTTTCATCCCCGTTGGCGTTGGTAGCCTAGTGGCCGCCTACACCCAGGGCCGCCTGGCGGATTGGAATTACCAACGACATGCCCGCCATCAGGGCTTCATCATCTCCACAAACCGCCGACAGGACCTGTCCGAGTTTCCTGTCGAACGCGCCCGCATCGAAGTCGTCCTCCCGCTGGTCATCCTGGAGGGCCTGTGCATGATCGTCTACGGCTGGGTGTTGCACTACCAGACCAACCTCGCGGGACCCCTGATCCTGCTCTTTTTCATTGGGTACACCTCTTCGGCTACGTTCAACATCCTGAGTGTCCTGATGGTCGACATCTACCAGGAGAGTCCGGCCACCGCGACAGCTGCCAACAACCTCACGCGATGCTGGCTTGGGGCGGGCGCGACGGCCATCATTTTGCCCATGATCGAAGGTATTGGTCGTGGTTGGGCCTTCACCGTGATTGGATTTATCTGTTTCCTGTGTGCGCCGGTTCTGATGATGGTCTGGCAATGGGGCCACGACTGGCGACGACAACGACAGCGCCGGGAAGAGGAGAAACAAGTATGCAACGCTGGTGCACAAGAGCTGCAAAGTCGAGCAACATGAAAACACTTGTACGGTTGCTTTTTCTCTTGGGTGAAACAGCCCAATATACTTAGGGGCCCGGCGGGCTTGGTATTCCCAGGTTGGCTTCGGTTTCAGATAGTAGTTGCGGAACTTGTGCGAGGTTGTCGGCGGTGACCAATGATTGGCTCTGGTAGGCAGCAGTATCCAAACGCCTGGCATCCGAACAATACAGGACTATAGTTAACCACTATCATTATCACATTCTCTCAACTAGCATATATCCATCTAGTACCATACTGGCAACTGAATGATAACAAGCTCTGGGTCTCTGACTGGTTCTTGAACTGACTGGCACACTGTAGACTGACACAGTGACAACCTGCCTGTTATCATTGGCAACATCCTTGGCACAACTCCAAGACACAAAGAACACTTCATTCAGCTCAAAGAAATCTCTAGAACCTTGACAGTCAAACATCCTTTGACCATCATTTCTTTCATTATCTGATACACCAGCTCAACAAGATGGCCTGCCCCTCATCAATTTCTTTTTCCTCATCCTCTTCTTCTCTCTTCATCCTCTCCATCCTCTCATTCTCTCCTTGCCAACTTCTACTATCTCACTCTTTTTATCTCTTATAACCTTGTCAAATTCATATGTCTAAATATCTCTCTATTTATGATACATAAATCTCCTGATAGAACTGTCATGGCCCATGGGTACACCTGACACGTTGCCATCATCATCGTGGAAGTCTGGAAGAAAACTGACCTCTGTTATGGGGTTCTCATACGAACCCAAGGGATGACAGTTTGGCCAAGGCCAGCACGGAACACAACCAGCAAGGGCTCCATAACAGACTATCAGTGACCCTTTGTGTGACGGCTCAACGCTGCGTCAACAACTGACAGACAAACGACACCAACACGCCAGACAAGACATTAGTGATGTCAAACAAACGCCTATAAAACCCCTTCTTCCTCTATATAGATTTCCTCTTCTCTTTTTCCCCCAGATTCGATATTCTCGTCGATGGCTACAATAGTCTAGATAGGAATTCAATTCATTAATATCTACTATTCCGAGCCCGTGACACTTTGTATGACCCCTGCTGGCATGCAAGATGTCACGGGCTCGGAATAGTAGATATTAATGAATTGAATTCCTATCTAGACTATTGTAGCCATCGACGAGAATATCGAATCTGGGGAAGAAGAAGAAAAAGAAAATCTATCTAGGCGATGAACGGTCTTTATAGACATTTGTGTGGTGCGGCTTAAGCCCTTGTTTACCCATATTGCTTGTATGGCGTCGTTTGACATGTTGGCGCTGTTTGTCTGGCGTTGAGCCGTCACATAAGAAGGATCACTGGGAATACGAATACTATCCAGAATGTTGTTCCTGTATGAGCATAAAGACTGCTCCCATCTCTGCTCTGTTTTGTTTGGCTAATCTTTGACAGAAACTGGATGTCCTATTGCTATAATACTGTGATGTTTTTGTCCTATGGACAAAGATATTGTCAGGTGCTGATGGTTGCCAAATATAGTGGTCATTCACACATTGATTATTTTCTGGTGGTTCAATATCTGAAACAAGTATCTGTGCATCTGCCTTTCTACAGTTTCACTGTTGATTGGGACCTCATCCATTTGCGATCAATGCGCATGGATTCTGTATTTTTCATTGATTTGTCTTTGTGGATTGTGTAGTGGTGTGCCAGGTGCAAAATCTTCATTTATGGCCCTCTGTCCCTGGTGACTGTTTGTTCCAAGACTTTAGGATGGTTGGAAAGGGTTGTGAATGTTGACAGGTTGTGGGTTTTATTGAAGGTAATCCCTGGTTGTGGGTAGTTGTGACTGGTAAAGTGTCTTTTTCCTGGTAAGGAATGTTTGGAAAAGGGTTCTGTGATGGAGTGGAAATATGCCGCATACCTTGACTACATTGTACATAACCGGCTTTGGATAGTATTAGATAATATGGAGACTGGAATGCACTATCTCCGCGCGCAGAAGACGGTTGTCTCAAACTGTCCCTGGGCACGTAAATATGTACACCTATGGTGCTTGTTTAAATCGAGGGCCTGGCTCCGCTCGGAGTCGTGAGAATCCGGGCTCCCCGGGCCCTCTTTGGCTGCTGTTTACCCAAAGACCTCAGTGCTCTGTCTGATCTATTTCCTCACTGTACACGGCTCCGAATTGCCCAAGGAGCCCGGTTCGTAACATGAATTTGGCTGCACGGATTGCGAGCTTAGGCGTGTTCAGGACCGTCTTTATACTCCCTTCCCCTTCCGGTCCTCTGCTCCTTCTCCCGAAGATCTCCTCCCGTAGGCCTTTGAAGAGAAGGCAGGCGAGGAGTACATGTCGTACCGTCTGGGTTGCTTTCCCACATCGGCAATCTCCGTCTGGTATATCATGTCCATTCTGTCTGCCTCCTTGAAAAAAACGGAATATAGTATGCACCGCTTTTGACCTCATCAGAATGAGCGGAACTCGCCCAAATCTGATTCAGCGCACCTGTAGGAACATCAACCGACGCTGTTCTCGTGAGGATCTGGTTGAAAATGAACGATAAAATCGGGTTCGCTACCATCCCACCGCCAATGTTCGTCTGCACAAGTCCCGGGTGGAGCGCAACAGATTTGATGTGAGGATATCGTTTGGCATAGGACTTGGCCAAGTATATATTAGCGAGTTTCGACTGGGTGTAACGCGTCGTGGTGCTGATTTCGGTAAGTGGTGTCTTGATCTGACTAAGAAGACCGCCCTTTGGAGGCCATCGATACATCTCGGAATTAACGTTTACGATCCGAACGTCGCTTCTGGGGATAGTACTGGCTGTTTTATCGAGCACCGGCAAAAGCAGCCGAGTAAGCAGTGCTGGGCCCATGTAATTGGTGCCGAATTGGATCTCGTAACCGTCCGTGGTCAAGCCCGGTGGAGTGGCAAAGACACGGGCGTTATTTGATGAAGATATCGAGACGGTCGTTTTCAGACAGGAAAGCGTCTGCCGCAGATTTGATAAAGGCGCAAGGTCTATTTCGAGAAAGACGATATGCGCGGAGGGGGCTTCTTTTTTGATGTCGAGAACCGCTTCTTCGGCTTTCTGGACGCTGCGAGCACCCATGTATATCCTTGTTGGGTTGTGTTTGGCCAACTAGGTTATACATTCTTTACCGAGGGTCGTTGTTGCCTCCGGTCACTAGGATGATCTTCCCATCTAGGTCTGGGATGTCCTTTTCAGGGTTGAAGGCATGGCCCTTGGCAAAGAGAAAAGACATTGTTCGTAGCAAACACTTCCACCAGAGTCAACGTTGTGCTCTTCGGCACACTGGATATTAAGTAGTAAGTAGTTGGATTCTGCAACCTTCTTATGTACCTTCTATCTGAAACAGCACATCAGCAGCATAATTGATTAGTGAACATCCCGAACTAACTAGTATTGATGCTGAATATCCTCGGCTTTCAATCACCCCATCGGACTATGAATCGCCCCGTCGTCCGTTTTCCTTGCTGGTGCCAGTTGCGCCCAATGACCAGGTTCTTGGTCAGTGTGTCCTGTCACCTATCACAGTGGTGAAGGTATTCTTGTAGATTGTTTTCATAATATCTCAACACCGTAAATCATGAATAGGGTGTTTATTGAAACTTATATATGTACTCCTATTTATAGATTGGTTGTATTTGCACATGCTGTCGGCGACGTCATTTTCCCGGCCGAAGCACAACCTGGAAAAGAACGTCACTCCGCCAACCGATAAAATCACCAATTCTTGTACACTCTTGTATCCTCTTGTATACACCAACTCATTCAATTCTCATATGAACTCTCTACTCAATTCTCTCATTCGAAATAGAGAATAACACGCGTACCCAAACAAACGAAATAGCAACAATGAGCACCCGCGACAAATCACCCCCTTCCACACCAACAACGCCAGCACCACCAAAAACACATGCCTCCTCCCACCAAATCCCCCCAGTCGCCCTCATAATCTACCCAATAACCCTCCTAATCGGCTCCCTCTACTCCTCCATCTCACCGACTGCCCAGTCCCCGCACGCCCATCCCGCGCCCCTAGCCCCCTCGATCGCAACAGACATAAACCTCTCTTCGCCCCCGGAAAGCCCGGTGAACTACTTCGCGCGGAAGGACAACGTCTTCAATGTGTATTTCGTGAAGATCGGCTGGCTATGGCTCACCCTCGCGTTCGCATCACTACTCATCTCGCAACCTGTCTACCGTAACAAAGTTACTTCCTCGAGACGCCTCACCCAGGCAATTGCACGCTACACCCTCGCAACAACAGCATGGTACCTAATGACACAATGGTTCTTCGGGGCCCCGGTAATCGATCGCAGTTTTGTGATTACGGGCGGTAGCTGTGAGCGCGTCGTTAGTGGTGTCGCGGGTGCTGCACAGGCGGCTACGGGGGCGGGAGAAGTCGCGGCGTTGGAGACTGCATTTACGGCGGCAGCTTGTAAGGCTGCTGGGGGGAAATGGGCGGGGGGTCATGATGTTAGTGGGCATGTTTTTATGTTGGTTATTGTGACGGGGGTTCTTGTTTGTGAGGGGGTGGGGATTGCCGGTGATGCGATTTGCAAGGCACTTTCATTTTCTGCCGGTGAAGAGGGGAATGAGAAAGATGAGGGTGAGGGTGAGAAAGGACGCGTTTGGGCGTTGAGGTTTGTACTTGCTGTTGCGGGTTTGGGGTGGTGGATGTTGTTTATGACGGCGATTTGGTTTCATACGTGGTTGGAGAAGGTTTGTCTTTGTTTACTGTGTTTTATTGGTGTGATGTGGGCTAACTGGACAGTGGTCTGGATTGACAATTGCGTTGGGTACGCTTTATGCGATTTATTTCCTGCCGAGAAAGGTGCCGGCGTGGAGGGATGTTGTGGGCATGCCGGGTGTTTGAGCATACATAAGGTGAGTTTTCCCCAGGAATGGGTGCTGTGCACATGCTAATGTCTGTTAAGGAACCCTATACATACAGTTACCGTCTCTGTCCTACGTGTACAATAAGCATGCAACATAATCAATTGTTATTTCTCGAGTGTCGACCTAGGCTCCATACCAAAATACCCATATTGAAAAGCTGCATCGTCAGCATCATACTAACTCAATTTTCTCAATGGAAAGAAAGATACTCACCCCCCGGCATCAAAGCAGTGGCATACATAACCCTCGTAATCGGCCTTAAATCATCATGCATCAAATCCGACGACATCGTCAACTCCATATATGGATCCCACGCGGTGATAATCGCATCAGCATAGTTCTTCAGATCAACGGCGCGGTCTTTCTCGGTGGATTGCTGCGACTGGCACTGTGCGCCCAGACTAGTGCCGAATTCGCGGAAGGCCAGGCGGTATTTGACGTTTCGTTCTAGGTACCGGTTTATTTCGAAGAGGTCGTCTACTTTAGCATGAGACATGACCGAAAGAAAAAAGAAAAGGAAGGGGAAAGCGTACAAAGCTGCTCAAAACACCGTCCAGCAAGTCTAGCCGCCCACTCCTCCCTCTCCGAAAACCAATGCACAGTCCAAAGCGTCATCCCCAAATCCAACGGATCACTCGACACAAAATGCTCCCCCTTCCGCGCCATAACCCTCCGATAGTCATCAATCTCCTCACTCAACACCCCCTCTCCAGCTGCTCCCTCTAACCTAACAGCAGCAGCCTGCAACAGCCTAAACACAACAAACCCATCAATCGGATCCAGATTCCCCTCCGACTGCACCAACGGCACTGACAAATCCATCGCCATCTTCCATACCATCCGCGGCCGGCTAGATTCCCGATTCACGAAGAATCGTGGATGAATCGCTTTCGCTAGCGACACGGCTTGGCGGTTATACTTAGGGTCACCAGTCGCCATGGATACTCTGTTCAAAGCGAACATCCACACCGTCAAATAATGATGATACTGCCCATCCCCATCCATCCCACCCTCCTCTTCCTTCCCAATCCGCAAACCCCCACCAACAACATTCTCCTCGCTCGCCCCAGGCAATCGTCTCCTCCCATCCCTCGTCTTCCCCAGAACATCATGTACAGTCTCAACCAACCGCTCCGCCATAACAAGATACCGATTTTTCTCCGTCTCAGACGTATTCGCCGTGAGATCCAGCGTATTCGTGTACTCGCGATGCATAGTGAGCAGGTTCAGCACGCCGTAGGCATCTGTCCAGAGATAGCGGCCGTTGTGGCCGCCGGATTTGCGCGGTGGTGTCCAGGCATTCGGGTCCGGGATGCTGGTGAAGGGGCCGTAGACGGATTCGAGGGATTGTTGGAAGCGGTCGAGGCGGGGGGAGGGGGAGTGGATTGGGGTTCCCATTTTGGTTGTGTACAAGCTGTATCGGGTGTAAGTGTAGGGGATGATTGTAGATAGGGGTTTGAGTTTTAGTGGATTGGAGAGGAACATGCTTTTTTATTGTTGTGGTACCTATGTACAGGGTTAAAGAGGCACTGAAGTCATCATGACTCCGGGGGCGATTGGCGCGATTGACGGATGCGTGATCTCATTGTTTTTACGGCGATATAATGCCCGTACCTACGTCCCCACCTACTCATTTTCATTTTATAATAGTCAATCAATGCCCCTCCCCTTCCGCTTATCCAGACTCTCTACATTCACCACAAGCATGGCCCAACTCCAGCAACTTTTTACTGCATCTGCGAAGCCACTACCCGCCATCAGTGATCCCGGCTTCGCATCTCATTTCGATGATTTTGCAAAGTACAAGGTTCTTTTACTAGGCGACGGCAGCCACGGCACATCGGAATTCTACTCCGCGCGCGCGGAAATCACAAAACGCCTCATCTCCCAACACGGCTACACAATGGTCGCCGTGGAAGCCGACTGGCCCGACGCCGAAGCCGTCGACCGCTACGTCCGCCAACGACCCGGTCCCAAAGCAGGCGTCGGCGGCCATACAACAGACTACGAGCCGTTCAACCGCTTCCCGACGTGGATGTGGCGAAACCGCGAGATGCAAGATCTATGTGAGTGGATGCGGGATCGGAACTCGAAGTTGCCGGCTAGCCAGAAGGCGGGGTTTTATGGGCTGGATTTGTATAGTATGGGGGCGTCGATAAGGGCTGTGATTGATTATTTGGATCATGTTGATCCGCAGGCGGGGAAGGATGCGCGGAGTCGGTATGGGTGTTTGCAGCCGTGGGTTGATGATCCGACGGCGTATGGACTGGCTTCGTTACGCGGGTTGCAGAATTGCGAGGGGCAGGTTATGACGATGTTGAGGGAGATTATTGAGAGACGGGTGCAGTATGCGAGGGAGAGTGCGGAGCGGGATGGCGATGAGTTTCATAGCGGCGAGCAGAATGCGTATCTTGTGCGTGATGCGGAGCGGTATTATAAGGCTATGTATTATAGCTCCGCGACTAGCTGGACGTTGCGCGATACGCATATGTTTGATACACTGCGTCGGCTGTTCCAACATAATCCCACGGGCAAGGCGATTGTCTGGGCGCACAACTCGCACGTCGGCGACGCACGATATACATCCATGGGATCACGCCGCAACGAGCTGAACATCGGGCAGTTATGCCGTGAGAACTTCGGCCGCGAGCATGTTGCCATTCTAGGCTGCGGGACACACACTGGTACCGTCGCCGCCGCGCACGAATGGGACGACGACATGGAAGTCATGGACGTGCGACCCTCCCGCAATGACTCCTGGGAAATGCTCGCGCATCAAACCGGTATCCCCAGCTTCGTTCTTGATCTTAGGGAAGACAAGATCGACCCCGCGCTGAGGGAGGCGATGGAGGCAGAGACGTTACGGTTAGAGAGGTTTATTGGGGTGATTTATCGGCCGGATACAGAGCGGATTTCGCATTATTCGCAGGCGTTTTTGCAGAATCAGTTTGATGCGTTTGTGTGGTTTGATCGGACGCAGGCGGTGCGCGAATTGGAGAGGATTCAGCCGGCGACGCCGTTGGGGAAGGGAGAGACATATCCGTTTGGTCTTTAGGCTTTAGCTGCCACATTACCCATAGAATTCAAGACTGTCATATCCCCTCATTTCTCGTAGGAGTTGAAGTCATAGTTAATGCCCTAACTAGTTAGTTACTTACTTACTTGGTGTAGCTGACATCACCGCTCACCGCCTACCGTGTTCAGGGTTTGTTTATACTCGCCTCCCTTTTCGGTCTCCCACAACACAGTGAATCACTCCCCTCTACTCTGTACAGTACACCACAAGAAGAGTTTTCTGCTTAATATCCAATATGGCGGTCCGCCGTTCTGCCCGCTTACGCGCCAGGTCTTCCGAGGTGAGTAATCAGGAATATCACACTCCCACCATGTCATAGACTCGTTGACCTTCTCTTGCTTGTGACATTCAACATCCTCTATCTTTACTGATCGCGTCTCCTTATTCTACAGGAACCTGAGCCTCAGCCTGAAGCACCTCAAAACAACGAAAACAACAACACGAACACGAACACCACCACCACCACCAACGAGACGAAACTACCCCCCGTCATGGAACACGACGAACCTCAACCCACTGAACCCACCGTCCAAAAGACGCCAGTTCGCAACTCTACCATGAACAAAACACCAAACAAAACTCCCAAATCCGAAAAGAAACCCACGGAAAACAAAACCCCCACGAGCACCGCCGCCACGCGTCCCCCAATGGGCGAAATGCATCCAAGCAAGGTGCACCAAAGCACCGCCAAAAAGGTCGACTCCGGATTAATCCTTGGCTTCAACCCGGTCAAGAAAGACGCGAATGGAAAGGTTGTCAAGGATACTGTTGGTGAGAATACACCTACCAAAGCCAAGGCGAAGGGTTCCCCGGCTAGCCAGTACGGCACGCCCGGATTCGAGTTCAAGTTTGGGTGCCAGGAGTCGGAGCTTAGTGGTGAGGCGAAGAAGCTGATGGAGAGTGTGAGGGAGGATGTGGCGAGGATCAAGGCGCAGATGATCCAGGACAAGCAGTCGCAGGAGAAATCTGAAGACAACACGCGTGAGAGTGATAGGAGGATCGCGCAGCCGAAGGGCAGAGCGACTCGGTTTAGTAATGCTCACATGGCCGAGTTTAAGAAGATGGATTCTATTGCTGGTCATCCTTCTGCATTCAGAGCTGCGCCAGGTCGGTTTAAGCCGGTGGATGCTACTCAGACGCTGAAAAGGACCAAGTCCAAGGCGCGTCTTGATGAGCCTGAGAGTCAGAACAACTCGCCGTCCAAGGCTACGCCGTCGAAAGCTACGCCTGTCAGGCATTCGCCGGCTCCTGTGGCTGGTGCCAAGCGCGTCAAGCATGACAAGACTGATGATGCTTCTACTCGTCGCCCGTCCAAGGAGAGTGATGCCCTGGCTACTACTGCACCGGCCGCTGCGCCCGCCACCACTCCCAGACGCACGATCGATCCTTTGCGGCGCCGTACCGCAGTCCGCAGCTCTTTGTTGACCCCCACCAGATCCTCGATGGCTCGTGCGTCATCTGCTAGCGTCAAGCCGCCCAAGAAGCCATCGATGATCCCGGCACCGACGCAGTCTCCCGTCAGCAAACCTATGGCTGCCCCGCGCACTCCCCAGACCGAGTTCAACCCGCGCCTCAAGACCAACCTTCCCAGCTTTGCCAATCTCAAGTCGATCCTCCGTCGTCGTGAGCCTTTGTTCTCGAAAGACCCCGCCAAGATCGCTGCTGGAACGCACTCTGCGGCGCCGGACTTTACTCCTGATCTCCTGTTCAACGGTGTCCACGGTGGGGATGAAAAGGACGATGTCGCGCAGACGCCTTCGCCCAGGAAACGCGTCGGTTTCTCGCCCAGCGTCAAATCTCCCAACGACCTGCCTCCCGCGTCGCCATCCCCATCTAAGCTTCCGACATCCACACGTCCCGCTTCGGACATCACCTACCCCACCCTGCCAGCCTTAACCCCAGAAAAGGCCACCACTTCAAACCCTGGAACGCCCTCAATCCGGCCCGTCCGCCCCTCAACCGTCACCGAAGACGAGTCCCTGATGCCAGAAGTCCCGGGCGTGATGCACGGCATCAACAACAAAAAGCGTCACCGCGTGGAACCCGACGAGGCAGAGGCAAACACCGAGAACGTCCCTCCCGCCGAATCAACCACAAACATAAACACATCCGACGAACGCAGCGCAAAGCGCGTCAAATCCAACACACCTGTCAAGCGCCATGAACCCCCGACACCTAGCCCTGTCAAGGTCCGTACCGGTACGCCGTTGCGCTCTGCGGGTAAGGTTAGCCGTCCCAGCGGCACTCCTGGAGGTATGAGCCGTACTGGCACTGCTACTGGTACACCTGGTAGCGTCCAGAAGAATCGGTTTATGACGAGTAGTCGGTTGAATATGTTGGCGCAGCCGAAGCATCGTTGATTCGATACTCATGATTGCATTTATGGAGTTGCACATAGATTTTAACACATTTCTGAGACGCGTTGGTCATCTCACACCACAGTCAGTCGGCAAATTTGGTTGAACTGGTTGTGTTTTCTTGTATCTATCACCATTTCGTTTCTTTTTTTTTTTTTTTTTTTTTCCTTTTTTCTTCTCACATTCTTCTTTTGAAACTACAGGCGCTTGGATGGATCATATCGTCCGATATGCGGGATGATGGCGTTTTTCTTTCCCTTTTCTCACCTTTTTCCACTCGAATTTTCCTGTTTTATGTTTTGTTCTTGTCCGTTCTTGGATGTCGGTCCTCGATCGTCTACTGTCAATCGAGTCGAGTCGGCATTGAAATCATGATAACCACTTGTGCATGTCAGAGTATGATGAATTGAATTGGGGTTTTTTATTGAATCATTGAATGGATGATTTTGACATAAGTTCTATTTGTTGGCTATTTTGGCACATGGCTACACCAACACCAACACCAAATCCAACTTAATCAGACCAAAGAAGAGTAAATGAAAGGAAGTAGAATACATTCCATTCCATTCAGAACTCTCGAACCCATCGAAAACTAACCAACCCAAACAATCTTCGTAGAATCTGGAATCCTATGTACAAAATAGGAAGGAAAAGAAAAAGGAGTAAAAATACACTGTGATAAAGCAAAAAAAAGCATCGCAAAGGCATACATTCATTTCATCTCCATCTCTTGTCTTTTTTTTTTTTTTTTTTTTTGGTAGTTCTGTTCCCCTGCCCTCGCTCACCACTCGGGGCTGTATTAGAATTAGCTCAATTCGTTTCATAAACATCATTTCTTTTTTCTTCCTCTATTTCCCATCCATTCCTCTCAACTCAAACACCTCGCTCAACCCATCCACTCACTCGAAGAGTAGGTCACCCCTTCATACTCGCCAAAAACGAATCCAAATTATACTCCTCCTGGTACTGCCTCTCATCCCACAACTCGCCCAAATCATCCAACCACCCCTTCTTCCCCTTCTCTTTAACCTCGCCGTCAATATCAACCATGTCGACTTCGTTGCCTGCCGCTGTGGTGGTTGTGTCTGCGGAGGGCTTCTCGGCGTGGTCGGCTGTTTCGCCGAGGTTGAAGAGGTCGAGGAGTTGGTCTGTGTCCATGGAGCCGAGGCCGGCGTTTTGTTGATTGACGACTGTGGAGGCGACGTCGATTTTGAAGCGTTGTAAACTGTTATTATTGTTAGTTTGGGATTTAATGATCGGAGGGGGGAAAGGGCGTACTTCAAAATCTTCTCCTCGAGGGTACCACGAGTAATCAACCGGTAGACATTGACGACCTTCTTCTGACCGATACGATGCGCACGGTCCATGGCCTGGATATCCTTCTGCGGATTCCAATCATGTTCCACAAAAATCACCGTATCAGCGCCCGTCAGGTTCAATCCCAGTCCACCAACGCTCGTCGTCAACAGCAGCACATCGTAACTAGGATCCGAGTTGAACTTGTTCACGATGTCCTGGCGCTTCGTGGCCTCGACACTACCGTCCAAACGGAGGTATTGCACGGATGGGAGGAGTTTGCGGAAGACTTCGCTCTGCACTATGTCCAGCATTTCTTTCATCTGGCAGAAGACGAGAGCGCGGTGCGGGCTGACGTAGCTGGCGCCGGTGCTGAGTTCGCCTTCTGTGGGTGGGTTGATGCCGATGCCGCAGTCGGTAAGTAAATCACGGAGGGCAGCGAGTTTGGGGGCGTGGGAGACGTCGCGGATTTGGGATTGTTTCTTGTTGAGGTAGGTTTGGACTTCGTTGTATTGCTTGTGGCCTTCTTTGACGACTAGAGCGGGAGAGTTGCAGAGACGGCGCATGTACTGCAGGGCTTGGAAGATGTGTTCCTTGTCGTTCTTTTCAGAGCTGCCGACCTTTTGCTGGAGTTCCCTTTGTTCTTTCTTTGTGAAGTCTTCGAAGAGTCTCTTTTGGAGTTCACTGGGGTCGCAGTAGTAGTTCTGGATGATCTTGGGAGGTAGATCGTTCAGGACTTCCTCCTTCAGACGACGGAGTAAGAACGGAAGGACTTGCTTGTGGAGGGCTTCGATTGCCAGCGCTCCAGCCTCTTGTTCCTTGGAGGACGATTTGCTGAAACGACTGGCAGAAATAGGCTTCGCGAACCGCTCCAAGAAGACCTTCTCGGTTCCCAAGAACCCAGGCATCAGGAAATCGAACAGCGACCACAATTCCAAGACATTGTTCTGGATCGGAGTTCCGGAAAGAACCAAACGGTGGTTGCTCGTAAGACGCTTCAGCGCCAACGTAACCTTCGCCTTGGGATTTTTGATCAAGTGACCCTCATCCAGAACACAGTAGTTCCAGGTAATCGGATTGAGCACGTCGTTGTCATTCCGGCAGATATCGTAAGAAGTCACAACGACGTCCGATTTTGCGAGTTCGCCTTGCAGTCTCGAGCGTTCCGCGGGAGGTCCAACGTAAGCCACACAGTTAAGGAACGGAGCGTATTGCTTAACCTCCTGCTGCCAGTGACCAGACAGCGACGGAGGACAAATAATCAAAGATGGCAACTTCCTAGCATCATTTGCTTGTGTGCGTTCGAATTCCTCGGCTCTCATGTGGTGATCACTAGCGACGATACAAATGGTCTGCAGAGTCTTGCCAAGACCCATGTCGTCACACAGAATACCGTGGAGGTTGTACCGGTTGAGGAACGCGAGCCAGTTGACACCTTCTTGCTGGTAGGGTCTGAGTTCTGCTTTGATCGCGACAGGGACCTTGAATTCCTCCACCTTCCGGACATCCAGCATCTGTGCCATGAACTTTCTTTCCCGATCACGTCCCTTGAGCATTTCTTCAGAGAAACCTGGGGGGTCGGGGATACCCGCTTCGAGAGGAACGAGCTTGACCAGCGTTGCGAACGATGTTGTAGCCAGCAATCTCACATCATTATCGGAATCGCTCATCCTTCCGAGAACAGGGACAACAAGGAAAATAACATAAGGCAGGATTCCATCTTCCATGACATGGATAAGGTGATAGATGCATTCTACCACTCCTTGTCGGTGGTGTACATCGAACGCATTGTTGATAGATGGAAGAACCTTCTCAACCAACATCGTCATACCGTCGACGTTCATGACACTGCACGCCGTGGCGAAGCACTTGGCAGCAGCATACCGAATAACCGACAATTCACATTGCAGCGCTTTGACAACGATGGGCAGAAGTTCGATAACCCACGGGTAAAGACCAGTATCAAACTTGGGCAGCAGAGCACGAAGAGTAGACAACCCATCGACAACCTCCTGACCAAGTTCGTTCTCCGGATCGCGGATGTTCTGCGGAAATTCCCCAGAAAGAGAATCTCTCAACGGCCGTTCGATCAAAGATGCAAGATTCGGAACCTTCTCCAGAAGTGCAGGACCAAAGTTGACAGTAAGTTGTTCGAGGGCTTCCTTTGCACCTCTGCGCATGACCCTGGCTTCCTTGGCCTCTCTTTCGAACTTGGCTGCATCGGGGTGGTCGCGTCGGTCTTCTTCCTTGCGGAGGGATAGAATGGATTTCTCGAGGTGTGCGTGGTGGTGGAATTCGGGGGTTTCGGAAGTGTCGACGCAGCAGTATTTGACCAAGTTTCCGATGACCTTGTCGACTGGTCCGCGCTTTGCGGCCATTGTATAGTGTTCGACCAGGGATGCGACCGCGGTGGCGGAGCGCTGCTGTAATTCGGCATTTTCTTCCTTCTTCACGCTATCCATCATGCCCTTAATGATATGACCAGGCTTCTTGGGGATATCGCGAAGTGCAACCAGCGCGCCCGCACCCGCAGCCCGGATACGCAGGTCTCTCCGTTCTCTGATCTCCCTGGCCTCGTTGATAGCGGACTCCGTGGTTGCGCGAGTGTCGTTCAAAACCTGGAGAGCCGTAATGCGCTGCGCAGGGGCCAAGCCCTTCTTCAATCGTTCAAATTCAGGGCCGATAACCCGCTCCGCATCAGCCAAAGAGAAAGCACTCGGGCCGGCTTCGGTATCGCCCTGAACGATCACCGCCAGAACAGGCAATTTCGATGACGGAACATGAGCATGGTCTCTGAACGCACTGAGAAGCGAGTGACATTGAGCGCGCGCCACATGAAGGTAGCATGCGACATCACTGTACCACGCCGGGCGATCTCCCTCGACAATCGGGCGGACACGCTCGCATATCGATTCGGTGTACTTGCTGCTCGGTCCCATGAATCGCGCATACTCCTCCACAACCATGGCTGCTGAGAGCTGCGAGGTAGAAGCGGAATTATCCAGGCCTTCTATGACCGGCTGCCACAGACTGAAGAGCTGAGACTTATCCCAGAAGAACAACAGCTCGCCAAGAGCCTTGGAAGCATAGATTTTGGACCGCAGCATCGTATCCGCACCGACCAAGTCGATATCACCCTGCAGCATATGACCATCAACATTGTGGGCTGAAGACGTTGGAGGTGGCGGGGGTGCGTCTTTCTTTTCGAGTTTGCGTTTGCGTCCTTTGCCTGGTTCGGAAGTTGTGTTGTTCGAGCTTGGAGACGATTTGGCGGGAGCGGCAGCACTCATTGGGTAAGGCAAGCCGGAGGGTTTGATGAAGAGCGAGGCGTTCATGGGAATGGGGTATCGAGGAACACCAAATGGTCCCATGGTTAATGTGACGAGGGGCTGAATGCTACTCGACAGCTCTGTCTCTGACTTGAAGCATCCACGGGTTTCAAGGGCCTTGAGCAATTCCGACCAGACCTGGAGAGATTGCTTTAGAACACCCTCGTTGCGCTCGACCAGCAAGTTCTGGAATACCAGGCGGAGTGCCTTGCCGTCTACCCAGTCATTTGTGCCCTCACCTTCCAGCTGCAAGAATGTCATGAGGGCTCGGAGAACAGCGGAACGGACGCTGGTAATCGTGTGGCGGAGGAAGGGATATAGACGGGGAACCAGTTTGCCAAAGGAAGATTCTGGGTTGTCGGCTGCATTTGCTTTCATGGCGTCAAGGACTTCACGGAATGTGCAGAGCTTCGCCAGGAGATCCATCACGGAACCTGTACTGGCGCTAAGATCGTCCTGCAAATTCGAAAGACAGTCCCAGACGATGTTCATCAACAATCCTAGCGAACTTGTGCGGGAGGTGACGAATTCCTCCGCCATCGGGACGAGGGTTGCTGCACTGACGGCACGCACATCGTCATCATAATCGCCCAGTCCTTTCATAACCGCTTGCAAAATGCCATCCATAAGATTGGAATCCTTCACGAGCAGGTCTTTGCGGACGGCCACCAAGTACCTGAGACCAATCATTCCACCGTGGCAGACTTCCCAGATGGGACGTTCGAGGCCCACATCGGTTTGCATAATGATCCGGTACAAGCATTGGTAAACAGCGACGACGGATCGCGGGGGTAATTGGGACAAAAGCGCACCCAGCGTTTGACCAACGGTTTCCCGAATTGGAGCGACGACGTTGTCCGAAATGTAGTCACCAAAGCGGTCGAGCATAAGAACGCAAAGAAGGCGACATGCCAAATCATCCAGCCACTTCCGATTCAGAATATCGTTCTCAACTCGGCTCTTGCCCTGAAAACGCCCGGCACCAGCTCCTTGGACTCGAACAACCTCTCTGAGACCCACAGCTGCACCATGACGGACCTCCCAATTCGGATCAAAGATATCCATCATGAGGAAATCGCACATATGCTCAAACGGCCATCCAACCGGGGTACCCTCCTCTACCAATTCCGGCTCCAATAGAGGCTTCTCCGGTGTTTCGACCCCTTTGAACTCCGTGACGATCTTCGAGTCGTCGTCATCGCCACTTCGATCGAGCGAGAAGTAGTCGGGTTTGGTGTCGCCATTCTTCTCCTCCCCGTTGCTTTCGGACTTGATCGGATGGGGTGTCGACACTGTCGGGGTAGGGGCACTATCTGATGGCTTCCGGGACGACGAAATGTCAACCACACGGACTTTGTTGGCTCCCAATTTGGCACTCTGCTTGTTCTTCCGTTTGAGTTGGTTCAGCTGCCGTTTACTCAGACCGGGCTCTTCACCGTTGGCAGCTTCACTGGGCGATGCGACGGCGCTCTGCAGACTGTTGTCTCTATGGAGGGTAGGGACAGAGGTATCAATCTTGGGAGTCAATGCTGGCTTGTTGACAAGATCATTATCGTCAATCAGGTCCTCCTCGATATACTCGCCCGCGAGTCCCAAACGGGAGGTGAGTGTCTTCTTTTGATGCTGTAACCGCGTTGCCGGATCCATGGACGCCAATGACCACTCGTACTCCTTGCCCGCGCTGCCCAGTAACCGGTGGCCGTATCTGAGAATCGAAGTAAGATCCAACCGTTCTAACCGAAACAACCCATCATCTGTAGGCGACTGATCTTCTGACTTGATCTCAACCTCGTCCACATCCTCATCCACCTTTTTGATCTCCTGGCCGTCGTCTTGGTTAGGGTCGAAGACCTCTGCGTTGGAGACAATCAGGCCGATAGCCTTGGCGGAAGCTGTCCGGGTGTCCCATGACTTGGATCTGAGATATGGCAGGATCCGTCCTAGAAGGTTGAAGAGCTCATCTGGGTGCTGTTTCTGGACATCGGCCAGTTGCTGGGCGGCTGTGTTGCGAATAACCGGCGTGCTGCCAGTCTCGAGTAATCTGTGATCATGTGATTAGTTAACGTTTATTGACTGGCAGTCGCACGGGTTGGCGACGGATACTCACGTGACGAGACGATCGAGTCTAAACGAAAATGGGTTAGCGCGACGTAACGGCAGAACGGGATTGGACGGGCGGAAAAGCCATACCTGGAAGTCATGGTCGTCACTGCGAGTCAAGCATAAAAAACAACAAATAATATTACAGGCACAAAAAGCAACGGGGTATCAACCAGAAAATAAAAAAGACACGAAAAGAACAAAAAAAAAGGCGAAGAGAAAAGTGCCTCCAAACGACCGTCGACAGTCAAGTCAAAGGGATTAAGTAAGAGACACTAAAGCAGTAGGAGGTAAGCGTATGTATGGTATGAAAGTATGTATACCGGGGATGTTACACCCACGACGCAGCCATCGGAAACGGGGGAGGAAGGAATAAAATAAAATAAGACAAATCAATCAAATCCCCAGATAAGCAATGATAACACGGGAGTAAAATACCACCGTGGAATCACGCAGAGAGCGGGCAGGGATAAGTGTAATAGGGAAACCGGCTAAGAGACGCGCGCGCAGGTCAACAACGACTGATGCTCCGTTCGAGGTCACGCCGCCGGGTTTATATCATTGGGGCCTGTGTCGGCGCCATGTTTGGGCCCTGTGCGCTAGTCTGGAAGGGGTAAGGTGTGACCCACGCCCCGTAAAGGTTTTCCTACGGCACGTGACTATCCCTGCCCGCCGTGATCGACGAAATTATGCCACCTCTCTTATTCATGAAGAAGTAGTTAGTTAATGAGAGTACTCTATATACAGAGTAGAGTATTATTCTTCTTCACTATTTATGTATAGAGAGAATGAGGCATGACATGCCAAGATACCAGAATACTATCTGCCGGTCATCAGCACGGGCGCATACTTGAAGATCATTCTGCAGAATGGAGAGTAAACTGTCTAAAATTGCACTGGATTTATGCACATAGAATATGGCAGCTATCATTAGCTTCGATCATTATTCTCAATTCAAGCTCAGCCGCATGGAGCTCTAGTTGTACGCATCCAGTATGTCGCTGCCTTAGGTGTGAGTCATTTATGCCTCAGTAACAAGGCATAAACAAAGTCCCAATCAGGTCTCGCGTATTTCTGATGCCGTCATGATGTTTACAGACTGCGCCGAATACTTGTACATTGTCCATGCTGCGAGCATATAGAAACAAATCCTAACAGTTATCGCAGTCGTGTTATTGAAATTTCCAGTGCGCAGGTGGTTATCCGGGAGTCTTAGTCTACCCAGATATATATATATATATGCAGTCCTGACCCAGAGTACTCCGTAAAGCTCCAATTGAATAGTCCATTCTATACAGTCCCATAATCCATGGCATGGAGTAAAAAACAAAGACGCGCAAACGTAAAGTAACAAAATCACCGTATCCTGGGTATGCGCATCCTCCTTCATGACGCCTTCGCCAATACATCTGCCGACTGTTCCTCATTCCCTAACAACCCCAGACTGCGAATCTGTTCCGCCTTGGGAGCGTTCTCGCGGGGGTGTGCGGCTTCGGCCTTGCGGTAGGCGGCCTGCATCTTCATTGTGCGGAGAGCCTGTTGTCATGATATCGCTTGTCAGAATCCGTTCCGTGCAAATTGTCCATTTCCCCGCGTTCCCCGGATGTTCCATCCTGAACCATCCACGGGCATTGTATCCATTCACTCGTATCTACTCATCCGAGCCAGATATCGGAGCGTACCTCTTTTCTGTGGTGCAGACACTCGTAGTAGTCCTCCAATGCGGGCATGCACTTCTTCTTGCCGGTCTCGCCCTCACCGGAATTGACGACGTAGCAACCGAGGACTTCCTGCCAGAAACCGTAGCAGCGGGAAGGACCTAGAGAATCGTACCGTTAGCCTCCAGGACGTTTATCGGAGAGGAACAGAAGCCGGCACGGCGCCACACCCGGCCATTATGACCGGCTGAAAAAAGAAAATCGACCGCTAAAAAGGCAAACTGAGAAACACATACCGCCATTGAGACCGTAACCAGACGCCATTATGAATGAACCTGAGGAGAAGCACGTAGAGCTGTCAAAAACGGAGGGGTCTTTTTAGCGTGGGAAGCGTAAGAGAGGGAGTTGAGGTTGGATTGCGGACGGAGGTTCGGCTGTTGATTGGTCCGAGCGTCGGCCGCTTGACGTCTCCGGCCACATCGCCCTCTACAGGCAATTAACTCAAATGTCTACGATTTAATTCAACATGGCCGTGCTCGCGGGCCTGTCTGGTGCTCACGCGATTCTTCTGGCCTCGCATCTCTGTGCCAGTGGCCAGATTGCTGCCCTTCCGCAACTCCAGGCGCAGTTTCCCGGTTACCTTCCTTTAGAGCGTGTTCTACGCCTCCTTCTGACCTTCCTTCCCGAAAGTATAGAGCCACAGTACTATACGCCTGTACTTCAGGAGCTTGTTGATACCTCTTCGTCTTTGTCTGTGCTGTCGGAGGACGATATTGATTTGTCGTCCGTCAAGGATTTGTCAGAAGCAGCTGCGAGGAAACGTGTACGGAAGCTCCGTTTACTGCCGCTGAAATATCGCGACGACGACGACAGTGACGATACGACCGACCTTCTGACCCAATTCCTCATCCATCGCGCGCATAGAATCGATGCCGAAACTTCCCTTCAACCCTTTATCCTCGATCTCCTACTGCCTTTCTACGAACGCTCGCCGGTCTTACGCACGTGGCTCATCTCCAGCCTGATACCCCTACTCCGCTTGAACTACGAATACTACCCCGACCAAGATGGGACCTTCACGCTGGATGTGATTGAGTCTATGGATGATCAGACGGCCGTCAATGTGCTCCTTTCGATGACAGGATCGCATAGCGACAACATGGATTTAGTCAAAAATTTGCGCGGACTCATCGGTCCTTGGATTCACGGCAGTCATCGATCGAAACGACGGAGGCTCAACGAAGCGGCGCAGCGTGAATCCGTCACGGTTACTCAAGAACCGTATCGACCGCGAACAGCTTCGCGTGCTGCATGGGGTCCGGTGAATGAATGGCTATTGTCGCGGAGTCTGGTAGACCTGGAGAGTGTTGTGGGTGCCTATACAGACTGGAACGGGCCTCAAGATATCGATCTTGGAGGTTATGGGGATGCAAATGGGCAATACCAGGGTGATGAACTAGCGGATTTGCAAGCCCGACATGGCCAAAGTGGTCTTGCCGTGGTTTACGCGAACTCTGATACCAGTGGGCAGACTTTGGAGGGTTGCGCACAGATTGTCACGCGAATCGCCCAGCAACTGGGTCTTGAAGGATCTATACCCAACGACTCGCCACTTCCTACGGTTACCTATGATACGAATACGATCTCGTCGACGTCGAGAGCGTCGCTATTACAGAACGCCTTATTAGGGTACTCGAATCCCCTGACTCGCCCCTCTGCCACCTCGATATCATTCATCAGCGCCATCCTTTCTTCTCTTGGGATTTTGAGCGAATTGGATCACCCTGTGACCTGTCGCGCAGCCGCAAACATGTGCCTTCATAACAGTGAGGACGTGCAGCTGTTGGATCTGCGCAGCGTCATAGCTTCAACCACAAGAAACGCGAGGTCGGGTCGCGATTGGACGAACATCCGCCAGCAGTTGCTCTGGCTTCACAACTGGCAGGCGGAAGCGCAAACGGAGCGACCATCTTACCACGGTCTTTTCTGGAGAGTCCCGCGGGATGTTGTAGAGACGGAAATCTTGAAGGCGTTGCTGGAGGTCAAGGGTAAGCATGGCTCACAGAATTTGGAACTCTCGGTGCTAATCCCCGCAGAATACAAGTTGGCTGTGAACATTTACACGGATATGAGGGCACCCCTGCAAGCGTCGCAGGTTGAAGCCGCTGTCAAGGACGCTATCACCACAGCTTACGACAATGCTAGTAATGGTAACAGAACACGAGGAGGAATGAAAAAGGCATACGATATCCTGCAAACTTTCCAGCCACACTTCCCCGACTCTGTATCATTCAAGCAGATTCAGGCTCTCATCTCGGCAACACATGCCTTGTCATTCTACTCGCTCACACTACAACACGGGGTTCCGTTCCAACCCGTCAGCATCCGCGTTCACCAAGATCCCCTTTCTCTGATTGAAAAGGTACTCGATCAGAATCCTAAGGGGTATACGAATCTGGATGATCTTCTTTCTATTGGGCGAAACCTGGTTGCAGCAGGGTTTCCGCCCATACTACCGGACAGTGACTCGCACGAGCACACTCCAATTCCTGAAGAGGACGCACCTATCATTGCCGAACGACGGGTAATTTCCCTAGCTATATCCTCCGCCCTCGCTTCCGATGATCTTGACACCGCATACTCCTACATTTTCACACGTCTTGCTACTCAAACACCCTCATCCACCTCCGTCAAGGACGACATCTCCTGGCGTGCGGTCTACAATGCAGGCCGCTACCGCTCCCCCGCCACCTCATCACCTCCCAGCCTCCAATCCCAAATCAACCAGCTCTCCCAACGCATGGAGATCCTTTCCCTTGCATTAGTCCTCGTCCCATACGCCGACCCTCTCCCCGAAATCCTCGGCGCCTGGCGCCGCTGCGACGAGGAAATGAGCGTGCTCCGTTCCCAAGAAAGCGAAGAAGAAGAAATCTGGGACACAAAAGGCGACACCGTCTCCATGGTCCCAGGTGGATTCGGCCCCAGCGACAGCGAACAAGACGCACTCGAAACGAAACAACAGCACGCCAGACGTGCCCGAGCGTACCAACAACAGCAACAGCAAAATCGCTCCCACGAAGAAGCACCCATGGGACTCTTCGAGGTCGCTCGTGGCGCCGCCATGGCCCTTCACAAGAACACGCTTCCTCTCCGCGGGATGGCGGCGGCTGGCTCGTCGACATCTCGTCCTGCGGGACATGATTGGGTGGACGGCGATGACGACCACGAAGCAGACAGCGAAGACCGGATGCGCAAGAGAGATGTTGTTAGTAACATGGTTACTGGCGGGTTGGCTAGTGGAATTGGTTGGGTTTTGGGTGCTCAGCCGGTTAACCGGTGATATCTCCGTCTTTGTTTCCGTCTCTTTTCTTTTTGGTTTGGTTTATGAGGATCATGATGTGGTAAGCGGGCGAATTGGATCTTACGTACTCTGGCTATGGAGTGGCTTTTATGTGCTATGTATACATGCTGTATTTTATTGATGAGGCTTAATAGGCACGAATATGTGTTAAGACATTCTCAACTTTTGATGTCCAATTTTTTCTCAATTATAATGGTTGCTTTTTTATTGATCTGTAAACGCCGACTGAGCTGTCACCTCGTCTATCAGTATACGAAGACAGAAACTGTCTCTCCCAGAGAACGAGGATAATGGAGAATGCCCCGAACATGCCAGCCGTATCCTACGATTCCATTTATTATGGAAGTTTAGCACCCTTTCGACGTTGGTTCCGCCAGTGGTCCTGCTTTTTGTGATATTCATATTATCACACAGCCTAGACGTACCACACACACACACACACACACACACACACACACACACACACACACACAAATATGGCACCGGATAACTGTTAAATAAAACCAGCAGGATCAAATGTATGATGAAAGACAAACATCGAGAGTGCAAAGGCATACTTTTCATCCATACATGATACACGCATGCCCTTGATCTACTCCCCCAAGACCAACGAAACTGGGGAGCTAAATCCATCCAAAAAGAAAGCATAGCTTTTTGCTTCGAACCATGGTACCTTGCCACAATGATTTTCGGGGTCGCACTACGCCCAAAGGTACTAATCCGTACTCCGGCGCATTCTACTGGCCTAAACCATGCCACGCTCCTCATCACCCAGAGGCGTGTTTTCGTCGGGATCCTAGACTCCCTTGATGATCTTTGTCCGATCGGCTAGAAGACCAGGAGACAGTTTTGTGTGTGAAATTCATGATTCAAGCGCTATCAAGTGAGCTGTGGAGGCTTCACACGGCTTGTCTCGTTCGGTGAAACTCATTTCTCGTCGAGAAATTAATGTGACAAATCCTAAAAAAAAAAAAAAAAAAAGAAAAAATTGAATATGAAAGCAGATGTCAGATGAAGCCATTTGAACACACGAACGGAGTCATTGAACCAGTCGGGAAAAGCTTTTAAAATTGTTCATACCGACGCAAAACTCCCCACAGTGAACGCAGCTGTAAACCCCGACTTTTACAAGCCTGCGATAGCAAAAGCCGCCACGGCTATCACCGACTACAACTCCAGTCAGACGTATGTTGTCCGGTGTACCGGACTTTGTCATTGAGACCAGCGCGTTGTCCGCGAAATTAAGGTCTGGTGTCAGAATTTGGAGATTGCTTGGTAGGTGATCTGTCTCTTGATTGCATTTTTTTAAAGTCATTCAGACTAATATTAGCTTCAAGGTAGATTGCAACTTACATGAAAGCTGCGGGAACCTGCTATGGATTCCTTCCTAAGTACAAGTAGACTGTTTTCCTTCAACAGACTCGATTCAATCGGCAGTCTAGATTGGCACGGAGCAAGGGCTTCCGGCCTTGTGACAATGCAGCAGTGATGCTTACTGCATAGAGCTAAACTTCAAGAGGCTGAACGTCTCTGTCCGCATTACTGAGCTTTTTGCCTGCTAACACACTAGTCTGGAACGCTGATCGAACGAAACGCAGTTAGTTTTGCTCCTCGGGATATCTGTCCACCTGGTATGCCTTTAAATATCACAAATCATACTACTAGGATGCTCTTAAACTGTTTCGAGGTTCAATGGTCTACAGATATTGAAAATTGCCCTACGACAGGATCACTCGTGGTTGGATATGCCGTGGCCTCTTGGAATGAAGAAAAGCCTTGAGACCGACCAAGCTATAGCACAACGAATTTTATGCGTTTATTCATTCTTGGAGACATGCTATTCCGGTGTGTCCGCCACACTACCGCCCTAGTGTTGCGCTGACCGTGTCCGGCATTGAACGAAAGCTCTGGGTATGGCTATCTGAGAAATATGGACTCGGAGGCATCTGCAACATTTGGACAATGGTCAAAGTAAGCCGGTACTTGCTGAGTGCACCTATATGGACCCATTGGGATGATGCTCAATGTTGGATGTACAGATCCTGCTGCTGTTAATCTTGCCGTGGAGATGCACGGTTGGATAAAGGCCACTGAGAGCACCTTCATGGCTGTGATTCGTCTCCTTGATTCTTATGCTCAACAAAATCAACGTATATCTGTGGCTCTTGGTACTCTTCTGGGCTCTTCGGTGTTTTTTGTGTACTTTTCAAGTGACAGTCCCTGCCTGTCGCTATGCAGGCAAAGGCTAGATCCAAGCTTTGGATATGAAAACCAGAGCATTGAAGACGTCGTGCCGCTGTTGGGCCTACTAAATGGGAAATTCGGATGGCTCAAGAGGCATCCCGAATCAAGATGAAGGACAGAGGGAGAATAATCTCTACAGTTCCCGCTTTCCACCTTGAAGGCGTTCCGAATCGGGAACGAGGTATGTCAAAAGTCATCAATGCAATGGCATACTTTTCATCCATTGATATGCCGTTATTTATACAGCCTGATCCAATAAGCAAGTGGTCGATATGTAAACCACAACGCTACAGAGTGTTGTAGACACCCTTCAGAATGTCTTTCATCCAGGGACACGGCGACATGTTTCTGACAAACCGAGAAGTATATCGGAAAATTACCCCGAAATACAAAGTTCATGTTATAATAACGTCACAACGTACACGACGCTCATCAAAGCTGGCTAAAGAGCTCAGGATTTTACACAGTGAGAGAACCGCCCTCCTAGTTTGCGTGATAGAGGAACCATCGACAAGCATCACAGCCGATTCGATATCCAGTGGTCGTATGCGCAGAAGAAAGCGGCTGTCTCAAGCTGATTGCCATACTTGAGCTAAATAACACGCACACAATATACGAGAAAGATTTTCGAAGAGAATTACCACCATCAGGAGCCGATAGCCCTGATAGTGTGGGAAGTGCGCTCCGAATGTGTTGTTTAATACATATTCAGTCTTTCATGACAATCCAGCTACCAATGCGCCCCCACCAAAGCGCGCCAAATTAGTCAGCTCCAGCAAGACTGGTAGCAAGAAAAGAAAAAAAGAAAATCCGTCCATGAGGACGAGGCGTATTGCCCTAAAATGGGCCGTAATGGCACGATTAACAGAGATACATTCAACGAACTGGCCCATCATTGAAAACAGTTCAAATGAAACGTCCCGAAAATGCCCAAATGCCCATTGTGAGAGCAGAAAGACTGCCCATCTCCGGACAGGGAATGGATTAAGCATGCACAGCCCACTGAGCATCTTCGAAAGATTCATCAGAAGAGGCTATCAGCGTGCAACAAATTGAATCCTAGTCCAAATAAGTGGCGCTCAAAGATGCTCCGGAATGATACTCGTTTATGGCACCGATATAGACTTCTGGCAAATCTCAAGCAGACGCATTCATGACTCCCGAATTAACCGCAATTCGTTGCTCCAAGTAGTTAGTTTATGCGAAATGCCGTCACCTATTCACGACGCCTACCAGCATTGGCCAAGATGATCTCAATCGTTCTTCAGGTCTGTACCTTGATGGTGGTACAGACACTACAGGGAAACGTAACCAAGTTGATATCCACTGGTCTTTATATTCGGGAAAAAATGTGATTTTCTAAAGCTGACAGCTATTTTTGAATTGAAAAATACCCAGACAGCCTACGAGGAGGACTTTCGAGAAACGCTACCATCCTGAGCCCGATAGACCTGATGCCGGGACGATATGGAATTTTTTTAGGACATGCGAAGCCCTGTCAGCAACAAAAGTGGTTCGACAACACACTATGGACAAGAACGTAATATCATGGCATATCACACTCGAGATCAGAAGACTTCGAGGATTCAGGAATTTCACGCATGATTGGACACAGTACAGAATTCCCTCAGTTGAACCCCCCCCCCCCTCCCCCACGAGCATTCTCCCATATCTCGGTTGATAGCAGATGACCTGTAGCTTACCAGCCAACGATTCTGTTTTCAACCTTCGATGATCTCCGTGCTAGTAGGAGTTGCAAGTTCTGGGTTACCGCTTATGGAGATCACATTCAACCACTATTGAATCCAGGTTGTTCCCCAAACTAAAAGGGGACAATTAACTATTAGTAGTAGACAGAAGCTCTCGCCTTGCTCATTTCGCCTCCCTCCCGCCTCCTCTCCTCCTGTTATGCAGCCCATGAACGCTCAGCACAGCTTTGTTGGCCGTCGCTTCTAACTGGTACAAGATTGGGGAAAGCCAAGCAACAACGGGTGATGTCACTGGGCATTGGTTGAGCTATTCGTCAACTTGGTCACTGAACAGTACTAGAACACCACAAGAGCAGGCTTGTCTGTCCTGTACACCCCCACCAATATCCCTTTAAATTTTAAATAAAGTGCTCGTCATTGCGACTCAGTTGTAACCAGCTATTTCATCTTTAGAGATCGATGTGGAGAGTGAGAACACTCAACTACACAGAAGAGATCCATGAAAGCAATTTTCACCAAACAACCAACACAGCAATCGTGGCTGGCTTGGACGATACCCAGGATGCTGCTTCTGTTTGCGTTTGTTGCAAGGGCTATGAAGAGGTATGTGACCTTTGGAGCATTTGTTGAATTGAGGGAGGGTACATGCATGTGCTGTGCATATAGGATGGAGCAGAAAGAAATGCTGTTGTTATATGGTCCAGCTGGTTTATCTCTCTATTGTAGTGATACTACCACCAGAAACATGTTCTGGGGGTCAGGGTTGTGACGATGATAACAGCTCAGTCATAGGCAACAGGTTCTAAGAATGGATTTACATTCATGGTCACTCAAATGCGCTGAAGTTATGAGAAAAGCACAACTCGACACAGCCTCTGAAATACACATGCTCCTGCTCCTGGCAAGAAAGCCCGAACTCGATGAATGGCTAAAAGCAAGCTAAAACGTTTATGCTCTGCTCGCAGAATCAGGTCTTAACAGCTGCTCTGTAACACACGCAGTATGGAAGAATGAGGTGGAGTGACTTGGTAGTTTAATCAAGTGACGAGAGTATCAATCATGGTTTGCCGTATATGGGATGTACAGAATATTGTTGTCCAGCACACATGTCATCTGCGAGAAAGATCCCGATGCCCATTCATCAACAACTACTTGCCCGTGCCCTCCAGCCATAAATATCGAGAAACCATGGAGCACTTAAGTATAATACAACTAGCCTGTCAAATCAGTCAGCAAGTGCTGCGCCAAGCTAAAGCGTTAGACCTAAAGACACAGAGCAGAATTGATATGCTCTTTGCTTGTGGATACTCCCTGAGATGCGAAAATAGAGAGACGCACACCATAGCTGCAATCTTATGAGAAAATACTAAGCGCACCGTTCAAGCATAGGAGTATTCGATTAGAATACATTGTTCGTTGTCGATTTCCATAAGCGCAAACATCCAGGTTAAAGAAACATACATCAGCGAATCCGAAGGTTCGATACGGCCCGTCGACGTCTGCGGCTGCTTTCGCCGACTCACGGTATAGAGTTGGCAACTATTCCAACCAGACATGTATGGAACCATCCGCACAATGGTGTCCGTTGGACAGACGTCCAGTTGAACAGAGACATAGAATTCTGCGACAATAAACTTGTCGCTCTTCCGGCAGCCAGATCTTGATTGAGGTGGTGGTCGTGAAAGCAAGTTGCTAGGTCTAGTCCATTCCCGGATCAGAAATTGGCTGGATGGTATGATCTGGTAGCTTAGGATCCTTCTCGCTGCGGAGTTCTGCAGCATTCCACCATTGGAATGATCTGATGCGCAGTGCCCAATCGTGAGAATTGGGCAAATTTTGCCCCGAGGAAACACATCTGTGTCTCTGCTCGTGTGAGTCTTTTGAGATTATCCATAGTCGCGTAGTGGTTTAACTTGCGATTGAACTTCAGGGATAGGACGTGTTCTTCTGATTACATGTCCGTGACTACTGGCACCGTCATGAATGGCAGGAAAGCCGCTAATCTTTTCTGTATTAGGGAGATTTCTGTGCTTGCCAGAGAGTGTGTACACCCAACACACACAGCATGAAAGAATGAGGTGGTTGGGTTGACTTGACAGTTAAGTTTAATCAAGCGGCCGTCGTATCAATTATGCTTCGCTGTATATGGGATATAACATCTGTTGCGTTTGTTGCACAGACCATGGACCGTAGAGAATCTGTGACTCAAGGGCACATTTGACATACGTTATGCATACAGGATGGAGTGGGGAGTCCGAATTTTGGCAGAAAGAAATGCTGTTGTTGTGTGAGGTGGCTTACGGAAACAGTAGCTTTCTATCGCAGCGAGTCTGTCGTGGTCAATAGATAATATACGAAAGGGGATATTCTTATTATCAGTATTATTGTTATCTGGTATAAAGGCACATCATCTCTTGGAGATAAAATTTCTAGAACAGAGGTTCATCAGGACCCGGAAATGCCCTCCGAATCTCAGGCGTAATACTCGCAGCAGTATGCGCATACTCAGCCGCAATCCACTCATCCCAATCCCAATCCTCGAACCAATCCTGAAACTTCAACGCTTGGCCCTCATCCCATCTCAGAAGAGGCGAGATGTACTGCCCATGACACCTATTACCTATGATCGACTCCACGTCCTCCTCGGGATTCGCACTGTCCCACATGCGTTTAAAGAGAGCGTGGGCGAGGTCCACAAAGACGAGTCTTTTGGGATTGAGACCACGGAAAGGACCGGGATTAGAGAAAGAATCAACGTCGGGATCTTGTGCGATGATGATGTTTCGAGGACACACGTCGCGGAGCCATATATCGCGTTCGAAGAGGTAGCTTTCAAAGTCGACGATCGATTTCATCATCTGTTGGCGGGTGTGCTGAGGGAAGGCGAACACGTCCTGATTCGCATCTAACATGTTCATTCCGCCTATATGTTCAAGCAGGATCAGTCGAACGGTGCGACTCCCAGTTGCTTCTGTGATATCCAATGAATAAGACCCACAGTAACGAGGAACAGGCAGATCATCTCCCCGAAACCTATGGTCAAACGAAAGTAGCTCATACGCGCGAGCCTCATGGGTGTAGCACCGATCCATGCTACGAAACGGATTCACGCAGTTTTCTTCATCGTCAACGTAGAGCGGGTCATAGATCTTAGCCACCACCGTTCGACTGGCAGGGAAACGACCGTCAAGATCAGGGCTGGCATCTAGAACCTGTACCGCCATGACCTGAGAATTGCGACCGTCTCCGGCTCTGATCAATGCCTCGATCTTCAGGGCCACAATACCTGGTCCTAACGGTCCGCCGGGTAAGGGGGGATATTTCAGGCATCGTTCGACTGGGCTCACTTCTCGCCGTTCCTGACATTCGGGACTGGTGGTTCCCAAGCCACTGAATGTCACTCGCGTTGGGGGGAGGGGGGGTGTGTGTGTGTTCGAACTGTGAGCCTGCAGCCCCTTCGATAAGGGTTCAGGGGTTTTGGAAGAGATGTGGATGGTTTATCCATGTTTTGATCGTGGGTCAAGATGGATAGCGAAGTATATGATAAGGACAACCGAGTGTATGTTGGAACAAGGTGTCATGTGATTGCTGTCTGGCGATTTGGGTGTTTGCATACCAAAGCTCGATCCGCTTGGCACTAGTTAACTAGTTAGTTGCTAGATCCACAAAGTTGAGGAGCCATTCTCTGGGAGTATTATGATTCTCCGAGATTCTCTGAACCTGGATTAGGGTATGTATGTACTCCGTATGCAAGAGATATAGAAGCAATAAATTCATATATATGTACCTGTCCTGCACCTCAACACATAACAAAATGATACATTCAAATCAAAAGAAATCAACAACACCACAGAATGTACCAGTTCCAGAACCTTAATGTACCCAACAAAATCAAAAGAAAACAAACAATAAATGCATCAGCACGGCAGCACTGCTGACCACTGATCGTTTCCTGCTTTTAAACCATGCCCTGAACATGAGGTCGCAGTGCAAGAGATATGTGTAAAAGTCGCCCAATATAATCAAGGAAAGACGTGAAAGAGATGATAAATAATGATGATCCTAAAACACCGTCCTCAAAAGGAATGGCAAGAAACAGACGCTGTTATGGTAAAAGGAGTGTCGTCGTATCACGATTCATGCTGGGTTGACGACCGGGTCAACCATGGGGCCTGCCATTTGTCGTGAGGTATAAGCATCAGAGGAGAGGCCGTGGCATATGCAGAGAGTATTATAGGAAGGATCGAGATAAGAAACAAGTTTCATCGCTGGGATGAAACGTAAATCGGGCGCAGGGTTGAAAGAAAAGTGATGCGGTAAAGCTGAGACGGGCAGAGCGGACATGTCGAATCTCTACTCTTTCCAGTCCCACACTTGTTTCAGGAAGTTGGCCATGTTGACTTTCTTCTTGCCCTTCATGTCCACCATCCAGGGATGTTCCAGCATCCGCCAAGGAGTGGCTCTGCGGGGAGGCTCTTTCTCAAGACTGAAACCGGTCAGACTTTATATATTCAACCAGCGGGATTGCACAATACATACCAGCACTCAATAAAGTATTTGAAACTATCAGACCAGCGGATGCCGTTTTGCGGCTCATCCTTCAACTTGGGGATCGGTTGGCGGACAATATAGGTCAGGAGGTCGATCAAACCGGCGCGAGGCTGCATCTCGGTACCGTCGGCAGGGAAGGGGAAGCGATGTTGTGCGACTTCAAGCAGGGTTACACCGAGCGACCAAACGTCGGATGTGATGGTGTATGATTGACCTGTGATTCGCTCCGGTGCCATATAGTACGAGGTTCCGATGAACGTGTTGGCATCACCCTTGGTTCCGAATTCACCGCTAACTCCAAAGTCGCACAGCTTCACCTGACCATTTCGGCATAGAAGGATGTTGGATGGTTTGATATCTGTGCGGATTAGTCATGGCCAATATTGTCTCTGGAGACGAGAAGACCCACCTCGATGGATGATTTTCCTCCCATGAAGATATGTCAAACCATTCAAGACACCTTCAGCCACCTTGCCCAGCACCTTTTCACCAGTGCGACCACCCAACTTCCTAACCTCCTTGTAGATGCTGTCCAAGCTCCCACCTTCACAGAATTCCATAGAGATCGAAATGGTACCAGTCGACTTGTCCATGAATGCACCATAGTAGCGACAGATGTGATCCGAAGCGCAATGTTTGTTGAAATTGAGTTCGCGAACGATTTGCTTTTTGACGTCGGGATTGGGGTCCGTGGTGATAATCTGATGTTATTAGCTTGCGCGCGCAGAAACCAAGCGATCGTATTCAACCAACCTTCAATGCAAACACAGTCTTCCCTTCCTTGAGTCTGCACCTTGTTACTGCACCACCAGCACCTTCGCCCAGACTCCCCAGTTCGACAATCTTCTTTTGTTCACTAGCGGCCAGCCACCCTTCATCATCCAAGTCATCAGCATCAAGGGGCCTGCCCTTCTCCAGACTCAACTTGTCCAAATCGGGGATGAGCCCATTGACACTGCTGTTGTCGCGCTCCGGTACCCCATTTTCGCGATCAGAGTAAACGGAGCTTATGGCGGACGAAGGATCTGGTGTGCCGCCAGGCGGTTGACGGAGACCCATAGCGAATGAAAGGGTCGAGTAATTCGACGATGAAGCGGAAGCGGGGCCACTGGCTTTCCCGTCGAGGTAGGTATAATTGCCGGAATGATTGTTCGCATCGTTCACGTTGGTAGTCACGAGGGGCGGCGGCGCAGGTCTCCCGTTGACCATTCGAGGCATTTCTTGTGGTACTTCAGAGCTGCTACCCATGGGGGTTGCGAGTCGCAGTTGCGGAGGCGCCGGGCGGTTTGCGGGACGAGGAGGTTGGATTTGCGGCGGGGCGGCCTGGGTGGCAGGGACAGGATTGCCATTAACGAGCGGACGAGTATTAGGAGAAGGCGGAATGCCCAATGTCAACTTGGGCTTGGGAGCATTGCTGTTGTTGCGATTCCTTCCCGGTACGGGCGGTCGGAGGAGAGGGACAGGTGCGGCGGCGGCGGTTGAGGAAGACATATTATCAACGAGGTTGTTCTGCCTGTCACCAGGCAAAAACAACTCGTTGGGATCAGCGGCAGTAGCCAGATCGGCGGTGTTGTTGGAGGACACTTTGGCGATGGTTTTTGGGATAACGACTGAATAAGAAAGGGAGGGGAAGAGTGAGAGAGAGAGAGAGAGAGAGAGAGAGGAGATCTGTAGCCGTGGGGTCAGGCTGAACACGCGGCAGCTGTGAGATGTCAGAATCGCATTTAAGAAACCTCGCTAAAAACGCACCTTTAGAGATGGGATTTAAATACAAACGAAGGCACCAAACGAGAGAAATCTCGAAAGTCAAGTTGAATGAAAAGAGAAGGAAAAAAAAGTTGGTTGTTGACGGTGGATGGCGTGTTCAATGGTCACGGGGTGGATCCGGCGGTTTGTAGGCGCCTAAAGACTGGCAGGCATCACATTTATGTACTTCAACAAGAAGAGTAACTGAATATACAAGTAGTAGTTATATATACAGAGTACAAGAACACAAAATGGCGATGCATCAGCATGCGATCATATTCTATCTTCAAATACAGATTTGACATGTTCAGCACAGCTTTGACCCACTGTTAACAAAAATAGTGACAGTTTGGACGGTTGAGGCTGTGAAGCGCCACACTCGCTTCCAGAGTGATGGATATCAGATGAATGTTGCTATGTACGGCACATTGATTGTGATCATATGCTAAAGAAAGAAACAGATTAAAACATGGACTCAGCATTAGGACTGACATTAGTGTTATGCAGGGAAAGATCTTGAGCATATCTTAGCACATCTTAGGGGGTACGGGGGATGCCCCGATATGGTTCAACGGGGATAAACGGAGGACTCTACGGAGTTCATAATCTACACTGTGCTCTGTACAACATGCAAACTCTATACTGCTTATCCCGTACATCTACCGAGTCCAGTTCTTTATGCTGGATATGCATCTACAGGATCCTCTGCTGCTCTTGTACAGTTCCCCTGTTGATCGGTGGACCGAGACTCTGGTCTTCAGTCTCTCGGAGGCGAATATTTCTCCGTATTCTGTACACCTCAGGACGAAAGAGTCAATCTGAAAGGTTAAGACAAGGTTCGCAAAGTTCAACCTATTAGATACAGTGACATAGTCGGGATACTCCGTACTCTGGAGTCCTCCCGAAGAAGCTCCTATCTCCATACAGTGCAGAGCTCCGAAAAGGAGAGGTTAAGAATAGCATCGAAGACCGAGACCCTGACGGTATTTATAGTACGAAATTGATATGTACTTCTAAGTCAAGTCATCAAAGAAGCCCCATAGAATATAATGTTTAATAGTTGAAGGGTCGATAATCAGAGACCTGATAGTCTGGACCTGTTCTACTGTGTACTCCTGAATATCGACATGAACTCTGTATGTAGTTACTCTGTACTCCGGAGTGCTATGGACTCCGTAGGGTATCCCGTATGACACGAGCCCACAGATCATCCCTCAGTGAGACTCAAAAGATACTAGCCACAGTGGCTCGGACCCTGCGGAGGAATTCCCCTCGGAAAGTTGGACGTTCACAGTAGTCTCAGCGATGCAGAATTGCCGTGGTTCTTCCGTGTCGGATAGTTAGCATGTGTTTGTGCAGTATGTATTATATCCCGTACTCGAAGTTACAACAACAATACGAACAGACAGAACTTGGCAGTGTCAAGACTGGACAAGCATTACAGTAGTCTAGAAATAGAACTCCTTACTCTGGAATAATCAATGAATCTGTTCGATGCATAAAGTTTGATAAAGAGATAACATTGGCATGTTCAGGACTCTGTTTGGCCGGTAAAAACAGCATGGAATCATCCTGAATAATTAATCAAAGAAGCCGAAAACATGAAAGAGGCTAAAGTTGGTATCACGCCAATGTTACAAGTGGGTCGTAACCCACTGTATAATTTATCATTGGTTTAAAAAGTAAAGGAAAATACCCACCGCGGGACTTCTAAAGGCTTGAGTGGTCCAACTCTTCAGGAACAGTCCCACAGCCCCACAGCCAAGAAACCGCGCGCATATACTTAATGTCTCTGATTGGTGGGGGAGTGTGGTGGTCAGGAACTGAAACAACAACGGTGTGGCTTGGGCAGGGGTACTTGGGATACTACTTGTAGAGTAAGTAGTAGTCCACAGTAGGTACATTATGAGTGTATGGAGTACAAAGAAGTACAAGTACATCTACATAGACAAACACATAACTGTACAAGTAGTTGTACAATACATGTACCTACGTGTACAGTACGCAGACTCAGGGGTTCCAGGCGAAAGTTGTCAGCCCGGATTCCTAAAACAGTAAGCGAATGACGGGATCAACCCACACTATGAATATAGTGTATTGTATTACATTCGCCACAGACCTACAGAGTCTCCGTACGGTGTCTCACCGTATTACCGACTACACGGCTCCACTTCTCCTTTTTTTGAGGATATTTTTGTCGACTGCCGATCCTCAGGGCTAATCTCCCAACCCATACAAAGAGGGCCCCGGATCCCGTTTCCTCATCGTTTCTTTTTGTTCTCTCCCAAGCTCAATAAACCAAAGTCTTTCTCTCTCCGTTCTCTCTTCGTTCGACTTCGGTCAGTCACTCTTTTATATATCAATCCTTTGATATCCCAACTATCTTCCACTCTCTTTACATTCTATTTTTGAGAAAACCACAAAACTCCCAAATCAATCAATATGCGTTTCACTGCTGCTTCCGTTGCCCTCTTCGCCGGCATTGCTGTCGCTCTCCCCAACGGTGACCTCGAGACCGTCTACTCCACTGAGGATGTGACCATCACCTCGTGTGGCCCCACCGTCACCGACTGCCCCAGCCGTCAGACTTCCACCCCCCAGGCTGTTGAGGCTATCACCTCTTCCGTCCCCGCGGTGGCCAGCTCTGCTCCTGCTTCCAGCAGCAGCCCCGTCGCTCCCGTCGAGGCTCCTTCCAGCAGCCCTGTCGCTCCCGTTGAGACTCCCTCCAGCAGCCCCGCCCCGGCTCCTTCCAGCCCTGCTGCCGGTCCCTCCAGCCCCGTTGTGCCTGTCCAGGTCCCCACCAGCAGCGCCTCGGTTATCCCTGTGACCACCTGCATTCCCACCGTCACCTACTCGACTGTCCAGGTGCCCGTCACCCCCTCCGGCCCCGCCGGTCAGCGTCCCTCTGGCGCTGCTGCCAAGGGTACCAGCTCGGTCCCCGTGATCCCCGCTCCCTCTGGCCAGGGCGCCGCCGGTGACAGCCCTAGGTAAGATTTTTATTCCCTCTATCAATTAATCTACATTGAATATATGCTAACTGAAACAGCGGCTCTGCTTCCGCCTCCACCTCTGCTCCCTCTTCCCTCTTCACCGGTGCCGCCAGCTCCGTCAGCAACTCTTTCGGTTTCGCTGGTGCCGCCGCCGCCATGGCCTTCTTCTTGGCTTAAATTATTCCCTTCTTGTGTATAATGTAGCCCCGGTCGCTCTGGCTGCCTGGGTGGGTTCCTCTTGATCCCCGGTGGACTGGTGTGAATGGTTGAAGCGTCGTGGGGTTTGTCATTTAGTTTTGTGGTTTTTTCGGGAGAGTTAATCATTATATCCCCTTTTTTTATTCTTCTATACCTATTTTTGTTATTCTTGGGCTTCCTGGATCGCTTCGGAGTTTATATTAATGTGAAGCGCTTGGTGGCTGAGTACGATTTAATGTAACTCATGAAAGCTTTCACATCTGGTGCAATCTTCGAAGTAATCCAGTTTTTTTTTTTATTTCCTTTGTGATGTTCCCGTGTTTTAGTATATCATCTTTAGTTTATGCATTGTAATTATTTACGAGTCTAGTTGTGCGACCAGTTCGTAGACTGCTCCGTAAACTGTACTCCGTACTCGTACAAGTAAGCCTGTTGGGTCTGTAGGGAACGCCTCGTCCGCCGCTGGGCTGACCAGCGAACACCGTGGAGCAGAGCATCCTTCCATGGGGCAGAACGAACCTATATATTGCTCACACCGTACATTTGGCCCCCGTGATTCAGCCCTACTGATGGTATAGCTGATCTTAGTATCCATTAGCGAGTACGATCTCGAGGCTTGGACGATGACGAGGATATCGTGTGGCAGTGTCAAGGGTTTTTGCCCGAATCTTCAATAAAAACTCCCCCACGATTTCTTGTTTGATCGTCATTTGTTGGTTAGGCGCATTTAATTTGTCCCTTGTATGTATGATAATTTTCTTGCAGTAGTGTTCTTCAAAGAATAGAGCCTCACAAAGGTGTAAGGTGTGACCTTTTACCAATTACCAAGTTGGGTAACTCAGCAACCCGCTTCAGGCCCGATAAAGGATGAAAGGATTATAAGCACCGCCTTCGATACGGTGTCGGTCTTTATGTTTATAATTATTTTTATCCTTCTTTCTGGAATACGGTGTCGCTTACCTTACTCCACGCAGTTCCATTTATCATCGTTCTTATATATATGTGACACCCGGCGATTGCGCAGGTCGGTCCCATGGTTCGCGAACATACATATTTCCACTTTCAATTTTTCATACCATAAAGACATATACTATGGATCTTTCCTCGCTTGAAGGTCCTCCGATCCCAGATTCCAGTTTTAATGTCCGTACCTCCACCTGGGTTCCGCGTGGCACGGAGATTCCTCGGATACACCTCGACCCTACCCCATCGACATCGTCACCGGCATCATGGGCGCAAACACCGTGCCAGAGTTCGTTCGATTATGACGACTACCCGCCTAGACCGGCGTCTTCGGGATCCACAGCGCTGCGCAGATACTATCAAAATCAAGACCAGAATGCAGAGATATACCAAATCAGACGGAGGAGTTACAACGATGAGTCCTCAGGGCTCCTGCATCCACCTTCGTCGAACGGACGCGTCTCAGAGTCGGATTTATTAAATCATCACGCGCATGACCGCGTCCAAAGCAGAGGCAACCTCGTCTGGTGCGAGACCCAAAGAACATGGCTTGCTTTTGATCGATACGCACCGAGGAACACAGCACCCGCGCTTTCAATCCCGCAGTCCCAGTCTGCAGAACCATACCATACAGCTTCGCGGGGGTTAGGGCAGAGCCAGAGACAGACACAGACACAGAGCCGTGATTGGTATATGGATGGTGATGACCTGCCACCTCCATACGGAAACCATTATTATGATCGCATCCTTGCGGCGCAGCCGATGTCAACGTCGAATAGTCAATATCCATATCAGAATCGTCGTCCGAGACAGGTATCGAGATGGGGTGCTATCGCGAGACGGATGAATCAGTCGCCTGGTCCTTAGGCTTGTTCTATTTGGGATTTTTGTTTTTTATGCATAGAAATGGCGTTTGTTTGGGTTGTATTACATTGCATTTGTATTGGTGGTCTTTTGTTTTAGCCTTTGTCTTGATTCTGTATTATATTCTAATGAAGTTTAGTTGAGATACCTCTTTGCAATATTCATATTCATGTTTGTTCTTGCTTCCATCACTCACCCACCATATCTTCACCACTATACACACCTCCATCGACAAGCCTTGTCTATACTGATTCAATACCAAACCAGGCACCTGAATTGAGCAAATAAACAACAATGCCCCTCTTCTATCTACTACTCCTCTCATTCCTCTTTTCCCTCTATTTCTCTTCCTCTCCTACTTACTCCTTCCTCTACACCTTGCTCGTTGGATACAGAACGATATATGCCTCCATCAGAGATTGATCCTCATTTGGATCCTGGATTTTTTTTTTTTTTTTTTTTTTTTTTTTTTTTTTTTTTTTTTTTTTTTGAGCTCCAGGTACGCGATATCTACATCAAGCGGACGAAGTATCTGGGTAGTTTGGCGGAGCATTGGATGCTGGTTGATGGGTCGCTGTATGAGAATTTCTTTGTGGAAGTTTATACGGGGCATTATCAGGGGAGGGGAGTGGGTAGTGGTGTTGGTGGGCTGGGGGAGGAGGCTATGTCGTGTATGTCTTGCCTCTGCTATTATGAAGATGCGAGTGGTGGGTGAATGGCGTGCTAACGAAGACAGTGACTACACTCGGCGCCTTGTTGGGCGAGCGCATCGGACGAAGAGTGAATGGCGATGTCAACTCGCTCGAGACGCAGGATAGCGACCAAGACATCGACACAGACACCAAGCCAGCATCTACAGAAGAAATTCTATTCCGTATCCAGCATGAAAGCACAAAAAACCCCATGCTATCCCGCCTCGAAACCGCCGTCGCCAAAGGCGTCCAAGCCCTAACCCACTTGCACACCTTCCTCACCAAATCAAAACCCAAAATCGAAAGCACCACCGACGTCACCGACTGGCTCTCCGAAATCACCAAGATAAAACAATACGCGGCACCCCCCAAAGTCATCATCGGGATAGTCGGTAGCACGGGCGCGGGCAAGTCCTCGCTGATCAACGCGATAATCGATGAGGAGAATCTGCTTGGGACGAACTGCATGCGCGCTTCTACGGCTATTGCGACGGAGATTGCGTATAAGTATCACTCCGGGAAGAAGTATCGCGCGGAGGTGGAGTTTGTTGACAGGAGGGAGTGGGAGAGGGAGCTTCGGGCGCTGGTTGGGGATTTGAAGGATGATGGTGAGAATTCGTTTTCGGGGGTTCGTGGTGAAACGATGGCTAGAAACTCTGAGGCTGCGGTGGCTATGGAGAAGATTCGTGCTGTGTATCCGGTATTGAGTGTGAAAGAGATTAAAGAGTTGGATGTCGAGGGGCTTTTGAAGAAGGGTGGTGTTTGTGATGTTCTTGGGCAGACTGTCGTTGTGGAGAGTGATGATCCCAAGGCATTTGCGAGAGACCTTGCCGTGTACATCGACAGTAAAGGTAAACGTCCCAAGACCTCTGCCCCTGTCAACGATAAAAGCAAAGGCAAAGCACCCATGCAAACCATCTTCGACAACAAACCCACAACCACAACCACCACAGCGACAACCCACTGGCCCCTCGTCCGCGTCATCCGAATCTACACCAAAGCCCCCGCCCTTTCCACTGGCGCAACCCTAGTCGACCTCCCCGGCATCTTCGACTCCAACGCCGCGCGCATCGCTGTCGCAGAGGAATACATGAAGAAATGCAGCGCGCACTGGGTCGTCGCGCCGATCAACCGCGCCGTCGACGATAAAGTCGCGCAGGACCTGTTGGGACAGAACATGCGGGTGCAGTTGCATATGGACGGCGCTGCGAATGATTTGACGTTTATTTGTACCAAGACGGATGATGTTTCTGTGAGTGAGGTACAGGAGTCGTTGCTGAAGAGGGATTTGGTGTCGCCGAGTTTGAGGGAGGAGGGATTGAGTAGGTTGGAGGAGGAAATTGGGGAGCTTGAGGGGTGGTTGGTGGGTGTTAAGAGTGAGATTCTGGATGTTGCAGAGCGGTTGGAGGAGTTGGAGGTTTGTTCTGAGGGTGGTGGTTCGCAGGGTAGTTCGCCTGGTAAGCGCAAGAGGGACAGTTCTGTTTCTGCACAGCGGCCTGCTCTTGACAATACCTCTAAGACGCAGTCGAATTCAGGTTCTGCTTCAGGCTCAGTCTCTGAAGACGACATTCGCACCCGCCGCAAAGAACTAACCAACCACCACCGAACCCTCTCCACCGAGCGCCACGCCAAAGAAACCCAAAAAGAAGCCCTGAAGCTCGAACTCCAAACCTTCCAAACCCTCCAAGCCAACCTCCTTCACGAATGCATCCAAGCCCGCAACACCTACTCCAAAAGAGAACTCAAACATGACTTCGCCCGCGGAATCCACTCCTTCCACAACACATCCCAGCACCCATCCACTCCCACCCAAGACCCTAATTATTACCACGCCCTCGAACAAGACCTCCCCGTCTTCTGCGCCTCAACGCGCGCGTACCAGAAACTCCAGGGCCGCCTGCGTCGCGAAGCGCCCGTTTCTGGGTTCAGTGCTCTCGAGCAGACGGAGATCCCGCAGTTGCAGGCGCATTGTATCGCGGTGACGGAGCAGGCGAGGGAGGCGTCTGCGTTGAGGTTCTTGTTTCATTTGCGGCGGGTGTTGGGTTCGATTGGGTTGTGGGCTGCGGCAGAGGATGGGGTGCGGGTGCTTTCGCAGGGGAAGAAGGTTGAGATTGAGGTGAGGTATTATATTGCTGAGGAGAGTTTTAAGAGGGTGTGTTTCTTTTCTTTTCTTTTCTTTTCTTTTGTTCTTGATGGTTGGTGGCTGATGCGTTGTAGGAGGTTGAGAGGACGTGCGAGGGATTGATGCAGGGGATTTGTGATATTTTGACTCTGAACGTTATTCGCAGTTTTGGTAAGTGATGAGCATATCGACGAAGCTGGGTGAAGTGCAATAATTGACGTCGCAGGCGATGCTTCGATTCTGGCGAGCGAGAAATGTACCAAGACCGTCAAGGATTGGAACGACCTCAACTACAACACGTACAAAGCCGTTTGTTGCCGACAGGGTGTTTTTAGATTCCATGTTAGTGCATTATGTTTTTGTTTATGAGTATCCAAGCTAACTGCCATAGAACTGGAACCAGGAGTTGTAAGTAGCATCCTTATCTGGTGTGTTCAATTCTGACAGTATAGGGCCAATCTTGTTATCGAACCGTTGCTTCACGATTGGAAGAAGTGAGTTATCTTGAGCTGCCATCTCTGCAAAAGCTAACCTGTAAAGTGCTTTTGAAAATGAGATGCCCCTGGAAGTCGACTGGTTCACCCAGTTGATGAAGACTCATCTGCAAGCGTTCCATACCCAGGCAATCTCAGCCGCTGAGATTGTCCTCTCCGACAAAATCATGAACGAGCTCAAAGATATTTGGAAGGTTCAGTACAAGGTAATGAAGAGAGATGTGATTCACACGGTCAACCGAGCGAGACGCAAGCAACGCGGAATCAACCGAGAATTTGCCGTTGGCGTGGAAGAATACTTGCATCCCGCGTACCTGAAATGCGCCTATGAAAATGGTAATATTATTATCCCCCATAATGTTAAAGTTAAAGTGATTAAAAACCAGTTAAAACAAAACAGGCTCCGACATGTTCCACCGTATGCGAGAACACATCCGCACCCAAAGCACCGGAATCGATCTCTTCCAGCACAGCACCGACCGAGTTAAATCCGAATTGATCAAGCTGCTGGACAAGATCGAGCACGATCTGATCTCCATCACCACGCGACTTATGGAACGGACAACACGTGACTACACCACTTGCATCATCACCCCGCTGGCCCAGCAGTTCGCGTCTTCGAGTCAGAGTCAGGCTCGGCTCAAGCGGGAGGCGGCGGATATGGTCCGGGGAGCTGAGATGGAGCTTGGGCTTGATGAGCTGTTGGATGATGTTACTACTGCTACTACTGGTACTAGTCATGGGCGTGGCCCGTGGGAAGGCTATGGACGTGATGATGGGCAACGCGAGCGACACGCGCTGGAGACTATTAAAGAGGAAGATGAGAGCGAGTAATAGGGGGGACAGATGTGACAGATGGATTAATTGCTGGACTTTTGGCTGGAGCAAACATCGGTACAGATGTCCTTTCGGAACCCCGTACTCTGGTACAGACTCGGATAGCCACATAATCTACAGGATTCCGTACTTTAAAACTACTACTACTGGATACTGTAAAAAAGCAGAATAATCATCCAAATAGTTTCCTCTGTAAAATACCAAAAACCAGTACTTACACGGCCCGGCAATCCCACTGTGACTGCGCTAAACACAGACCAGCAGCTCGTCCAGCCTCCATGATTTTTTTCCATCTGCTGCACTTCTTTTCTTCCCCTTCTTCGTCACTCGTGGTTTCTTATTGATTTCTTAATTCTGGCCTGTCAGAATAGATCGACGGGCCAGCGAACAGTTCAGATTGGTATTTCCCTGTTATATATCAGCTGTCTTCCGGGTTTTTATATGAGCGGTCTGGTTTTTCATCTCTTTCCACTGCCACTGTCACCAAGATACAACCACCAAATATACAACTATTTACCACCGAATTGTATCCGAATTTTGACTGGATCATGGATTAATGTGTTCTAACTGCTTCCACCGTCTCTTTTGAGCTCTTTTGCTATACAACCTGCTATACACAGCGTATATCTCTCTGTATACCGACTCCGGCCAATCCGCACAATTCCACCGCCTTCGTCCCGATTCGATCGAAAAAAAGAAGAAAAAAAAAAGTTTCCAATGGTTCTCCCTCACTTCTTCTCACGAGACAAATTCAAGGCCAAAGATAAGGGAAAAGACGAGAAGAAGAGCAAGAGCAAACCCAAACATACTGTTATCCCTCCGGTTAATCCCATTAAACAACCTTCCTCTCCTCCGCCGGTGAATCATATCCAACGCAAACCTCATCCTCAGCAGCCTACACCACAGGCTTCAGCTCCTCCACACCCACAACCACAACCTCAGTCTCACCCGCAATCTCGTCCCCCTCCATACTCCCCTCCGCCACCACCTCCGAAATCCTTTGATAGAGCGACCAGTCTTAGTACCTCGTCTCGCCACCCTCCGTCGTCTACCTCTGGTACGACTGCGACTGCGACTGCGGAACCTGAAATACCTCCGCCGCCGCCGCTACATCGTCTTCCTCCCAGGCACAAGACCGTCTCTCACCACGCCCACTCGCGTTCTCATAACTCCGCCACCTCAGTCTCTCCTTCGTCCGCTACTCCCTCGCCGGCGTCCTCCCCTCCGACGTCGACATCGACAACAACCTCTTCTCCCCGCCATAGGTCGTCGCCTACTAAACCTACCGCCGCATCTCGCTCTCGATCTCTACACGCGCATAGTCGCTCTTCCTCATATCCGCCTAAAAAAGCTCCACCACCTTCCTTTTCGTCCTCGAGGTTCAGCTTTTCGCCTCGGTCCTCGGCTTCCAATCGCCATTCCAAACACCAGGATACTCATCCGTTGAACCTTCCACCCGACGAGCTCCGTCGTCTGTCGGCCATGGCTGCTGCCCGCGACGAATCTGTAAACGCAATGGACATCGACAACAAGAACGGGGCCAATGGCTCCGCAGCGAAGAGCCCTACTCCCCCGCCGCACCGCTCTGGTGGTGAGGCGGAAACGTTCAAGTTGGCCGGCAACAAGTTCTTCAAGGAGAAGAACTATAGCCGTTCCGTTGAGGAATTCACCAAGGGTGTGTATTGTCTTATGCTCTGAGATTGGTGTGTCGTGCTGACTCTTTAGCCCTTGAAATTGAGCCCAACTCCCCCGTCTTCCTTTCGAACCGTGCTGCTGCTTACATGGCAGCAAACCGTTTCCTCGAGGCCCTGGAAGATGCTGAACGTGCCAAGCAGTTAGATCCGGCAAACGCCAAGGTCATGTACCGTATGGCTCGTATCTTGACCAGCTTGGGTCGTCCCGCTGAGTCTCTGAATGTCCTTTCGCAAATCCAACCCCCTGCTTCGGCTGCCGACCGTGCACCCGCAGAGAAGATGCTGCGTTTCATCAACCAGGCCGAAGAGATCCTCACCCAGGACCGCGGGGTATCTATGATGGTTTTCTGTCTCGACCAAGCCCGCCAGATGCTTGGTGCTGGTGTCAAGGAGCCCCGGAAGTGGACTTTGCTCACCGCAGAGGCACAGCTGAAGATGGCCAACGACAACGCATATGGCAAGGCACAAGATATTGCCATCAACATGCTCCGGGAGAACAACCAGGACCCCGATGCTCTGCTCATCCGCGCCCGGGCTTTCTACGGCATGGGTGATACCGACCAGGCTCTCAAGTACCTCAAGATCTGTCTGGGCTTGGATCCCGACATGAAGAAGGCCATGGTCATGCTGCGTATGGTGCAGAAACTGACCCGGACCAAGGAAGAAGGAAACGCCGCCTTCAAGGCCAAGGACTACCGCAAGGCCATTGACCTCTGGTCGCAAGCCCTGTCCGTTGACTCGAAGAACAAGGACGTGAACTCCAAGATCTTGCAGAACCGTGCTCAGGCATACATCAACTTGAAGGATTACGACAGCGCCGTCAATGACTGCAACGAAGCCCTGCAGCTCGACCCCGGGTACATCAAGGCCCAGAAGATGCGTGCCAAGGCTCACGGTGCCTCTGGTAACTGGGAGAAGGCTCTCCAGGACTACAAGTCCGTTGCGGAAGTCAACCCGGGCGAGAAGGGCATCCACGAGGAGATCCGTCGTGCTGAGCTCGAGCTCAAGAAGTCGCAGCGCAAGGACTACTACAAGATCCTTGGTATTGAGAAGGATGCCTCGGAACAGGATATCAAGAAGGCCTACCGTAAGCTGGCCGTCAGGTACCACCCTGACAAGAACCGTGACGGTGAGGCCGGTGATGAGAAGTTCAAGGAGATTGGTGAAGCCTACGAGACCCTGAGCGATCCTCAGTATGTGATTCTTACTCTGCCCTATTTTATGATTCAACTTGCTAACACTCTTCTACAGAAAACGTGCCTCCTACGACAACGGTGACGACCTCATCGACCCTGCTGACATGTTCGGTGGTGGTATGGGTGGTGGCATGGGCGGTATGGGAGGAATGGGAGGAATGGGAGGAATGGGCGGAATGGGTGGAATGGGTGGAATGGGAGGCATGGGTGGTATGGGCGGCGGTGGTACCCATATCAACATCGACCCCAACATCTTGTTCAACATGATGAACGGTGGTGGTGGTGGTGGTGGTGGTGGATTCAGCGGTGGCCAGCCTCGTGGTGGATTCGGTGGATTCCCATTCTAAGCCCAACGGTCAGACAGTACGATTGGGTGACCGTCTTCTCACTGTCCACCAACGACAAAAAACATTATAAAAAAGACGGAAAAAAAAAAAAAAAAAAAAAAAAAAAAAAAAAGGACATGACAGACATGGGTATGAAAAAGTCTGTTTATCCTTTGGTTTATTCGACTTTGTGTGTTTCTCTATGATTCTGTGATTGTGATTGATTGGATGATGGTGCCATGTCCTGCGATGATTCCCCCCGGGTGTGCATTGCATGTTTTGCGACTGCTTTGCGGCTGATTTTTATAGACTGGGCGTTGTCTTCTCTTCTCTTTTCCTTTCCTCTTTTTCTTTTTAATTCTTTATTTCATATGTCTATTTTCCCCTTTATTTTTTCGTTCTTCCCTCCAAGCAGCAGTATAGGCGGGATGTGTTATTTTTCTTCCCTTCCATTTCCTTTCTTCTACTTCTGTTCCCTTCGCGTCATTGCCATTGCATGGGAAAAGAGATTTATTGGAACGAGAAAAAGAGGGTTCCGTTTGCTTTTCCCCATTTGGATTATGATAAAGACATTGCTACGGCGTTTATATACTCATTGAAACGGGATGATATTGATATTGATAACTGATTGTGTCGTCTGCTATTTACCGGGCATAAGCTAGTTCTTCGGTTTTAACATTGAGTAGAACGATGTAATGGTGCATATTTTGCTTGTAATATGTATTCCCAGGTAGTTCAGTCCTTGTAGTCTATCTGCAATTTCCACAGAGCAGCTTTTAAGACCTGGGCTACGGCTGTAGGCAGCAATCACATGACAATACGATGGTTTTCTCTTTCTTTCATCATTCATCATTGATCTTGATATTCGAGGCAACCTCCAAGCCTCACCAACGCGCAGTGAAATTAATAGTAAACACTACTCGAAACTCAGAACATGAAGCCTCTAAACCCTTACCTAAGGGGCTTCGGGCTTACCGTTCAATCACACACCCCTCCTTCCACATACACGGAATATGATCATTGGAAATATACTAACTCGGAGAAAACGAACGAAAAGAACTAAGCCCGGAGGAATGGTGTCTGAAGAATCCACCCTTGTCCGGAGGATCCCTGGGACCAAGCACAGTTACGTTAAGAATCGAAGAGCCGATCAAAGCAGGACACGACCACAACTCGCAAGTCATGGTCGTTCAGGTTCTAAATGCAAGTTCTGATCTTGATGATGTATTTCCTGCGAGCCAAAGAAGAATAGTGGTCGCCAAGATCTGTGATCCGCTTTACTTTGATGATGAAGGGTATCTGAGCCCGTTTCGTTTCATGGATAGGTTCTATACTCATGAAGCGCATGTGTATACGCTGTTTTGCTCTGATGAAAAGCTCAAGCAAGTAGAGCTAACAGTCCCCAAGTTCTACGGGTCTTATTCATTGGATATTGCGACGAAGAGCGGGGGAGGGTTTGCACTGTGTGGCTGATTCTACTTGAGCATATCGAGGGCATGTCAATGCTAGACATGGAGCCAAAGATGTTCCTCCAGCACATCCAGGAGCAGATGCTGAAGTCATTGATTGATTTTGAAAGTCTCTTGTTCTCGCGGAACATACAACTCAAGGACATGAGTCCTCGGAATACCATCATCGCGCAAGATCCGGGTGTCAATCCTTTTACTAGCCCTGATCCCTTTTCTGGTCTTGATACGAAAAGGATTGTCTTTGTGGACTTTGCTGGAACGGGCTTTATCTGCGCTAGAAAGTATATGAGTCCGGAGAGAAAGAAGTGTCTTGGGAAGTATTACTCTCATCTTCTACGGTATAACCAGCCGTCTGAGTTTATGGGATGGTTTCTTTGGTACGAAGATGACTGGTTAGAGGCTGAGTATGCGCATACCGTGGTGAGTATCACGCCTGAGATTCGGGAGGCGTTTGATGGGTGTCGACGTTGATTTTTTTGAGATATTTCTGCTTTGCTGTTTTCTGGTCTGTTATTACGATAATGAAGTGACGAGAGGAGCTATTGAGCAGAAGTTCTTGTAACTGCTGCTCACGGTACTTCTTTATGATATCTTAATCCACCACAGGGCTTGCTTTTAAGAATGAACGACGTGCTATGTACCTTTAAAATCTCTCATCTCCCCGTATATCAATCATGTGTAGTGGAAAATGACAGACTCGCTGCAATAGAGAGAAACCATCCCTTAACTTATAAACCGACCACACAACATCATCTCTCCTGCCAGACCTGTGTGCAGCAATAAGCAAACCGAATACTTTCTCAACTCCCGCAACAAACACAACCAGGGTCCAGAAATCTGAATATTCGTCGACATAAGCTTCGAGCTATTGCTGGCGACGGTTTCTCGGACAACTGTTTCTTAAGAAGACCTAGAATCGTTTTCTGCTGCTTTAGCAGCTCATCGTTGCTTTCGAAGCTGCTCCTGTAAAATTTTCAAATCTTTCGCCGAGAAACTCCGTTGCAATTTGGCGATTGAGTGGTAAAGGCTGAGATATTCCCGATCTTCACCTTTGGTTCTGTTATAGTCATCGGAGTCTTTCAATTTCACTTCGATATGCGGGAAGTGAGAGAGGAATCCTTTACCGGTGACTGGTGACTGGTGACTGGGGAAATTTCTGACCCCTGAAAAAACAAATTTGCTTGATTCCATCTTATGAGAGGAAACTATGCTATAAAAAGTCGGCGCAGCGTAGTATACCTTCGCAGTAAAAAAAGGGAAAGGATGACTCCCTATCTCATCTCGTCTGATCCTTGGTGCTCTACCAGTTGCCATTGTAAGCTTGATTGTCACGTCCATTAAGGAGTACGAGACATCATGAAGATATCTTCAACAACTGAGTCTTCGAGTTTGTTTTCTCTCAACATTGCTTGCTCCATATCGAATTTGTCAAGGCTCGCGAGTGAAGTCAAATCCGAACACTGTATTCCAGTCAAAGATTAGATCGTCTGGGCAGATATGTATTTTGCTTCTTGCTTTGAGATAGTGACGGCATTGTGCTTTGGCAGGTTTTGTGAATCCACACTGGCTCTCCCTCCAAATTTTAACCACGCAAGACCTTGGGGTCTTGGTTATGTGGCATGGCAAAAGTTGTTGTGTCTGCCTGGGATTCACGGGCAATACGACCACTTTATATCGAATTGGCTAGAGGAAAGCCAGTAACCGGCGGAAGGAGGTCGGAAAACGCTGGAGCGGGCGTCTCGGCAGCTGACCATGGTGGTAGCCATGTTTCGCAAATATTTTGAACATACTATACCGTGAGATAGAGATTTTTACGGGGGAAGGTAGTCCTAGCCCCTCCCTTTCCGCCTACCCAGTAAAAAGAGGACTGGAAAAGCCCAAAATAACAGCAGAGATGGATGATGGACGTTGGCTGTGGCGATATCTGGTAAGCGTCGACTCGAATGATGGTGTAAGTCCTTCAACCTTTGGATATTTTATTACCACAATTGGGAATAAAAGGAGTGTGATATCCGGTCTCCAAGCGTACGACTGGATTGGCAATTTCAGATCCGGAGAATTTTCAAACAAGTGAATAGCTGCTTCTTTCCAGTATGTCTTTCTTGTGGAGCTGCAGGTTACTCGTCAGACCGAAACCTGTTCGCGCACGCTGTTTCCACGTAAATGTCGTTTCCTCGTGCGGCGTGTGATTACTTATATGAAGGTAGTCATTCGATCTTCGACCATTAGTTTTGGCTGCGACATGCTCTCCCCGGGGGTCCGGCTTCTTCTGTTTGGTGACATAGATCCAACCGTGGAAGCTCTTCCGAATGAACACCTTTTTGCACATCTAAGTCCAACAAAGAAATGCTTTGGAGGACAAGGGAGGTTAGGAGCTCGAAGGAAGAGCTTGTCAAACTCGTTGATTAGAGGAACATTCATCCTAGGCTTGAATGTCTCGCGTCTTGAAGATTTGTTTCATTATTTTCTTGACTCTCTTATCTGCTAATCCTGTCATGGAACCAACATGTGCAAGGGTTTCTTTGGGGATCGTTGTATGCGAATCCATCGCTCGGTCTTGTCTGTAGCCTTTGACCCTTGCGCAGAATGAGACTCGATCCCGAAAAGGCCTTGCCCCACCTCTAGTCAATGATAGAGGGTCTGTCGGTTTTCGATTTTCTGACGTTTATTCCCAAGCGTGACCACCTTTAAAGACACGGTGGAAAAGACAAAACGAGGGTGTTGCATCTTTATGGGCTGTTGCCGGTTGTATAGGCTTGACTCTTGCCAAGTACTTGTTGACTGGCTGGGAAGATGGCACTGGAGTTCAATATATTGTCCAAGGTGTGAACTCCAACTTAGTACGGCCTCCTAACTGTCGACAAGAGCCACGCCGTGAATCAGATCATAGCACCACGCCACACTTGATCTGCAAAGTCGACTTGGGATGCAAGGACTGAGGCCATAATCTAACGGATTTGCTGTTTAACGCGTCATTCAGGCCCGGTGCTATTCGCCAACCTTCACGTGTTCAATCTCGAGATAGTACAGTGGCTGATATCCATACGTGCCACCGCTGATCGGCTCCCACGTCCCATGGCATGGTAGATAGTAAAGGGCGGTTCACTCAGTAACTCATGCATCCTAGCGGATGGCATTTTGACCAGGAGGAAATTGTCTCATGGATAACGACATCGAAGCTTCCAAAAATGCTTCTTGGTCGAGCGGCAGATGTCCCTGAAAATAAGAGAAATGTTGGACCTGGTACTGTGTCCTCAACAAACACGTACAGCGAGATCCAGGGCACGATTTTCTCTATTGGGCCCAGACATCATGAGCCATTGGAGAGTTGTAGCCAGCCGCCATGTATCACTCGTAGAGGGATGTGACAATTTCATGTCTCCAACGTATGTTGTGCTATTTTTCTAGTAAATGTGATAATACTGTTGAATTTTGTCGTATACGAGGGAATCGGCAGAAGCCTTACACCCCTTCGCTCAAAATGCCTCCTTCACTGGCGCTGCTAGAAGATGCCGCGTGATCCTCTGGGGGGGGGAGGGGGAGGGGGGTTCATAAAGTATCCTCTTCGAAACTATGGCCATTCGCAATGGATCGACAATCTCCAAAGGCGAGTCGCGTCTCTTTTTGCCTCCTCAATGGTATGTTAAGATATAGACATCTTCGATTATCTCGCTTAGCGATCCATTCAGTATGGAAATCCTCCTCTCCAGGTGATGGTAAGCTTTGCGTTTGTTTGTCAGCATTTGCATCGAAACATGCTGTGAGACAGTGGTAGTTAGCCCCCATTCTCGCTCTCTAGGATTGCCTTTCAAACGGACTGGGAAATAATGAACCAGACCTCTTTTTGTTGGTTTTTTAGGTCTGTTGGACATGTGGGTTGGGGCTGGTTTAAATCTTGACAACGCAACCAAAATATTGGGCCAAAGATGTCAATTCTAGACCAGCCAACCTAAGACATCTATCCCTCCGTACCGGAAAGATAATCCGTTTTTTGTGTGTATATAGCGTATAAACCGAGCCGGCAAGAGTATAACAGTCCCGCCGTGGTTGTTTGCCTTGGGTATTCGAAGGACGTTGTGGGAATCTTTGTCGCACAGCTTGCTCAGAATAGCGTAGTATTTCGTTTGGTACGCATATATTGCCATGTTCTGTTGGCCGACAACTCTGATTGTCTGATACCGTCCTTCAATTCAAGTGCTCGAATCATGAGAGTACACAACACATTTCATGTTCATACAAATCTTTCAAGGGTTCCGGTTCTAAATCATGAGGCACATCCCCATGGCCTGCAAAACAAAGGGATGTGTAGGCGTCGATGCAGAACGACGGTTTTCGTTATTTGAAATCGAATGTCGTCACGGATCTATTGGAGGCACCAAGCCGGAAATTCAAGATCATAGTAGCCGTTGTCTGGTAGCCGATGTTGGTAATGGCAGCGATTTCCATGCGTGGTTTCGGATGCTCTGCCGCTTCAACCAAGCTTTCAGACTGCAGTGGAAGTATATACATAGTATATTCTCATGCGTTGTAAGGCGACTAGTAGAAACAGATTGCAGTGATTCGTCTTCAAAAGTAAATGCCCGTGTGTGGTCACTTTGCCGGGCATAAGTTCGCACAGTGTATGCTTTGAGCGATGGCGAAGCCTTGGGAGTCGGGTCGTCACCTGGTTCCAAGAAAAAGATCTCCTAGGGGACGACTCACACGAATCGCAAGCAGCGATGTTATGGCGTTGGACTTATAGATCCCCAAGGCGATCGAACTTGAGGGCAACATTGTTACCAACCATAGCCGAACAGCCTAAGACAGATCTCAACATGCATCGTCAAGAGAATTCTCTTGTTGTATATAGACGGTGTATATATCAAGCCCACAAAGGTAGGACAGTCCCACCATCGTTCGCCGTGAGACGTAAAAATCGTACAAAAAACGTCGGCAAGCCAAGTTATCGTTTGCAAAAGGAGGCTCTTTTCCAGCGGGAAACCATATAGCGGCGGGGGAAGTTTCACTAGAGACAAAAACTGTTAGTTCTAATATTTAAACAGATAGAACAGGGTAAAGGCAAAGCTTACCGAGACTATTTTGTGCTAGGGCAACCCATGATTAGCGATAAATTGGGCCCAGCATCATTGTAGCTCTGAGTGGTTGTTCTGTTTGGAAAATTGGTGCTTCAGGATAAAATATATAGTGGAATAGTTGATCATGAGAAGAGGAGTCAACAAGGGAGAATGTATATATATAGAAGCAGTCAGGTGACCTAGTTGGAACGTTCAATAGAACCAGAAAACCATTGAATATGAATTGAGGAAGATGGCATTTATGAACGGTACCGCAGTGAATGTCTGATCCTAAAACCAGAGACATGCAAACGACTATTTCGGAAAAACACAGATAACTATAGACAAAACATACAGTCAGACATGGCCTGCGAAATGACATAATACTTGGCAATGAATAGTTATATAAGAATTGATAAGGTGGGTATCCATTCTAGACAAAACTAACTATTAAGAATAATGCATAACAGAATTGCTTGCACTTGAACAGTGACTACACCGTTCAAGAGATAAGCAAAAACATATGAATAGTCGCCAAGCACAGCAAACAAAATTCGTTACGGCGTAATCTTCCATGTCTCCCAATCATGTCCACGAAGAAGCCATGTCGAGTGTTCCATCAATGGACAGTCGTAGCCAACATCAAGTGGTCGTCGTATCATATCGTCAGGCGGCACGGTCTATCTAGCTTCGCACTCCTCGTACCGAATAGAAATTGTTCTGGTTGATATGCTTTGCTTTGCCGGTTTTCTCATCAAAGATGGAGCAACCGTGTAAAGCAGCGTAAGGTGGTGTATACACTGCAACCATCAGTACCAGACAGATAATGAATGGGGAAACAAGACTTACAGTGTAATGAGACGGCAAAGTTGTTCGGATCAGGGTTGGAGATTTTGTGAAGACCCAACTAGACAAGAGTTAGTTATCCATTTAAAATACCAGTACTGCAGGGATACGTACTTCATCGGACATGTAGGTGACCTGGTCTTTGCCATAAGAAGTCTCCCTCCTCACCTGTGGAGGCGATACTTGTCCATGCTCGACCTTCTCCTGATCTGGCCACGAATAGAGGGTCTCTTGGAGGGTGCCTTTGAGGATCTACACAAGTCAGTTAGGTCACGGTGTTTCGACTTCGAGAAGCGATGCCTACCTTCATGACACAGTGCGCATTGGCATGATCGTGGATCACACTGCTCTTCCCGGGACTCCAAACTAGGATAAGCTGGTAAAAGCGAGGCGTAAGCATGTGATCCAGTGGTACAGCTGACCCAATCACTTGGTTCTCGGGTCGTCAAGCGCCACTCACCAAGTTACTCTTCCCATTCCCCTCGTCAATGAGGTTCCTTGTATACGGCCGACTGCTATCCCCCAAAGCATATTGTGCCCATTCCTCCGAATTGGAGACATAGTCCCCCATCAGGCACTGGATATCGAGTGGGTCGACGTCATCCGAATCAAGCCCCGAGCTTGGCCCTAATGCGGCACTAAGATCGTGGATGAGCTTCTCGAAAGCAGTGTCTGGGGGAGGAGTAGGGTTCTGGTTCGGGATGACCGGAGAAGAGGCGGATCTGTTGCTGATGTAGGGCATGTTGATAGACGATAACGGTTTCTGTAGGGGTTTGGTAGGTTCGGTTGTTTCACGCAAGGTGGTATAGATGTTCGAGGTATTTATGGTTATCGATAGAGTAGTACTTAAGGACTGAGATCGCCGATAAACGCGGTCCGGGGTATATCGACGGAAGGAAAGAAGGATTGCGAAGCCAGACCACAAGGTCAATTGCGCTTTATATCGAGGATCGAATTGTACATACGTCACACCGGTCCTTCCTCAGCAGTGATACAGACAAATGAATGCGGTGTAGGTACTCCTGATAGTATACAGATAAAAGAATGTAGGAGATGTAGCAGCAAGTAAATCGCAAAAGTCCGGTCGGGTCGGCGTCTTCAGGAGAGAACGGCGACTTCGCACGCCATCCGAAGATAAGCGATAGTTAGGGTGCCTGACGCCGCCTGAGGCGACAAGGCATGCACGCCACTCCGCCTGACTAAACCGGCGAATGAAAGTGGCGGCCACAATCAAAGTCTCCATATCCTTTTTGAAAACTGACGTACGGGTTCTGCGCAGCATTGCAAGCCAGCTTTTTCGAAGACTTCAGACTTATCGCATCTTTTTATACGAGAGACAGAGGGTAACCCTCGTATCATACCGTCAAGATGTCGACCACCGTGGATAAGGTAGGTTGCTCACGCTTTTTTACCTCGTCTTTTTTTTCAGTCGCCCGAATGTCGAAAAGCAATTGCAGAACGAATTTGACTAACACCATGTTCTCCTATAGATCAAGCAAATCGAGGACGAGGTTCGTGCCGAATCGATTCGACCCTTGCGCGCACAAGAATTTGCATACTGATTATCATGCAGATGGCTCGGACTCAGAAGAACAAGAACACCTCCTTCCACTTGGGTATGCGCGCACAGACGAAAAGGAACAAAACCGGATTATAACTGACGGGATGGTATAGGACAGTTGAAGGCTAAGCTGGCGAAGCTAAAGAGAGAACTCTTGACCCCGTCCGGAGGCGGTGGTGGAGGTGGCGGTACGTGCTTTTCCATCGTGCATATTTGATATCATGTGCTAACGGGCGCCATGTTCAGCTGGTTTCGATGTTGCCCGTACCGGTGTCGCGAGTGTGTACGTCATATCTGAAACTCCCATGTTAGTCGAACGAACAATATTGACCTGGACAGTGGTTTCATCGGTTTCCCGTCCGTCGGAAAGAGTACTCTGATGAGTAGATTAACAGGCCAGCATTCCGAAGGTTCGTGCGAAACAACGGTACTTTTTGAGTGAAGTAGGGTTAGCTAACTAGGTCTTGCAGCTGCCGCCTATGAATTCACAACTTTGACCACCGTGCCCGGACAAGTGATGTACAACGGCGCCAAGATCCAGATTCTCGATCTTCCGGGTATTATTCAGGGTGCCAAGGATGGTAAAGGTCGTGGTCGTCAGGTTATTGCCGTGTCGAAGACGTGCAACCTGATCTTCATCGTCCTCGATGTCAACAAGCCTCTGGTCGACAAGAAGGTCATCGAAAACGAATTGGAAGGGTTCGGTATCCGTATCAACAAGCAGCCTCCCAACATCGTTTTCAAGAAGAAGGACAAGGGTGGTATCGCCATCACGAGCACCGTTCCATTGTCTCATATCGATCACGACGTAAGTGTTTCATCTCTTGCGGGTTTTGCGGATTTTGCGGATTTTGCGGGTTTTGCAGCGGCTAATTCGCGTCCTTACAGGAAATCAAAGCTGTCATGAACGAATATAAGATTTCCTCTGCCGATATCTCTATCCGTTGCGATGCCACCATTGACGACCTGATTGACATCCTGGAAGCAAAGAGCCGAAGCTACATCCCCGTCATTTATGCGTTGAACAAGATTGACTCCATCACAATCGAGGAGCTGGATCTTCTTTACCGTATTCCGAACGCCTGCCCCATCAGTTCCGAGCACGGCTGGAACGTCGATGAATTGTTGGAACAGATGTGGGAGAAGCTCAACCTGCGGAGAATTTACACCAAGCCCAAGGGCAGGGCGCCGGATTACACGGCACCCGTTGTGCTTCGGGCCAATGCTTGCACGATCGAAGATTTCGTACGTATATTGTGGTTTAGGAATCTCGTGATGAGTAATACTGAATACGTGCTAGTGTAATTCCATCCATCGGTCGATCAAGGAACAGTTCAAGCAAGCTATTGTGTACGGACGCTCGGTCAAGCACCAACCGCAACGCGTCGGACTTACGCACGAGCTCGCTGATGAGGATATCGGTGGGTAGACCCATGCATGAGAACTAAGAAGAGACGACACTAACTGGCCACAGTGTCGATTATCAAGCGGTAAAAGGAGACCCCGAAATCGACCTTTCAAAGCCCGGAGAGAGCCGCGGGCCAATCGCGCTCTAGGGAGATTCCCCGGGAACCCGTGCTGGTGTGTCTCGCGGGATATATTCTTCTACCAACCTCAGCACCCAGCAGGCCCGGCTCTTGTGCGATTGATCTCGGCGAGAAAAATATGCGATAGAGTTTGATGAGAGGGGAACAGGGAGAGTTATCTGTGCAGCCAGTAACAAGCTGGTATGGCATGGTTACTTGTTCGGGATAGGGATGATTTGAAATGATGATGAGTTAGTATGTACTTATGTCCAGTCGTCTTTTATTCGTAACGTCCCATTTTTTTGTCTGAGGGACTGGCGTGTTTTCCTTTGAGGTCATCTGAAGAACCAAATGACTTCTATTTCCATATATAGCTTCCAAACGAAAACAAGAAACAAAAGTTCTGAAAGTCAATCGGACTCATCTTCTACTCCGTACAATCCCTCCTTATCCAGACTCAGCCTCGTCCACGCAAGAAAAGAAAGGGGCCCTAAATCTAGACCGGGTCCATCATCAACGGTTGTATTGGCATGTCTGATCCTGACGCGTAGGTTTTCGATTTCTCGATCGGGATTCGGGGCAGGTCCGGACGTCGTGCCCTGGGCGTCCATATTACAATAACACCTAGGATACTCGAAATCTGTGCGAGGATCGAGGACGCGATTGGATCTTGTGTAATCCTTGTGTAATACACGACTTGTCAATGGTAGTAATACTTGATAGGTTGTAGTACTCCGTACTCTATTAGTAGTAATATCTATGCAGAAAAGCAGCAGGGTTAGTTAGGGGTCAATGATAACATGGCATAACTCCTTTGATCGAATTGAATCCTACTATACTCGCCCGGGTAAGTCCTTGTAAAGATCAATGGCCTGCCTTGATTAACACGGCACATCATTAAGAAGCGGCCTATGCGGGCTTGAGAGCTGTCAGGAAGTGAACTATTGGCGGTTTAGTAGGTTATCTAGATGATCCTATTCTTAACAGGCAGTACTTGTTCTGGTACCAGTGTGTAATTGGTATATATCAGTACTTGTATGTACTTGTATCAGTACCGTACGAGTAGTTACAAGTTACTGTACAGACGGAGCTGTGCGGAGATATCACTGAGCATCATCCGCAATACGCCGATCTACCCGAAGGATAATCGTACGGAGTTCCTGTACTTGTACAAGCACATGTACAGGCTGGTAGTGATCCTGGTGAGTACTTGTATGTACTCGTCTCGTATGAATACAAGTTGTATTATGCTAATGCACAGCCTCTTTACCTGGATTAATGCAATGCACTGCAATGCAATGCACCTCCATTGACCTATACCAAACCATGCTTGATTTAATATAATAACACGCACTAATATATTAAGCCGGAATCGATCAATCAGATTTCATTCCCAAGAAGGAATTTCCCCCCAGAGTCCTGCAGAATTGGAATTATGAAAATTCTTTCTTGTCAGGTGACTGTCATGGCACCGATGCCGGGTGCTTGCGAAATTGCATTGCCATTTATGGATTCGGCGGCTGCGGATGCAATCATAGTGCTTACCAAGTTACTTGTCTGGTCTGTTACTTGTATGTACATAGTACTTGTATTTGTCTTCCTCCGTCCTCGGCCTTTGTTCTTCAGCTCTCTAGCAACTGTAATTCGCTTAGTTGGTGCTATGTACTACTGTTAGTTTGCCGGCTAAGAGATTTGAGAAAACTTTCTTTTTCGGCATACCCGTGACTTTACGCATCGGCAGTATGGACAGCTCCGCGAAGATCGTCCAGCAAAGACCACCAGATACACAGTGCGACTGAATCTTCATCTTAAAACTCAGTAAGTACGGGTACGGTGTGCGTATGGTACGGGTACTCGATTTGAGATTCACTCTGCAGTGTCTCAAGATTGAGACGGGGCTAATCTGTCCGGATATCGTGATCTGATCCCTCGTCGTTCATGGTTTGTTTTTGTTATTTATGCCCGTCGATACGTAGAAAAGGAAGGAGGTAGATGAATATCGCAAGTCCGAGACTGCCGACAGAAGAAGCAATACTATTATAATAACCCTGATACTCTGCTGATACAGAGCAGAGCAGGGTATGTGGCTATTTTACCCTAACCGACGACCGACGACCGACGTGACCATGCATGCCAGCCTACCCAACTTCAAAGAAAGATTCTGCAGTAAGCCTAGTGTACCTGACAGCTGTGCTTGAATAAATGCCAAATGTGGTATCGCTATACTACATATTTGTTGATTCTGCGCTCTGTGGACCTGCTTGTTTGGGGAATTGGTATTTGCATTTGCATTGCGTATGGTGGATTTGGAATACATCAAAAGAGCGGAAAGAGTGCGATTTTTGATATGGACTGGACGGCACCTCCATTTTTCAGTTGTAAATAGGAAAGGATCCTCAATTGTCGATGTCATTTTGAAAAGAAAAGATTGATCATGTCAATAACGGGGCAAGGATGAGAAAAAATAAAAAATAAAAATAAAATAAAATGCATCATCCGACATTCTTCCTTCTGGCGCTCCCGGCGGATAAGACAGCTATTCTTTCCTACAATTCCACTCCTGATGCTTGCTTTTCTCTCTCTCTCTCTTTTTTTTTTTTTTTTTTGGTTATCATTGCTAACCTCCGTATTCTTATCGATCAACTACAAAGCAGCTCAGAAGTTCTCAATTCTAGTCGATCAATTGAACCAAATCATACCATCTTAATATCTGGTCAGTAAGTTTTAGATACGTAATACGCTAGAGGGCCTCGTGGCAGTCCGAACAGCGGGGCGATCACGTTTTCGCGTATTACCCGACTGGTACTAGTGTTATTTTGAGTAAGGCTGTACATGCATGATGAGCGTGCAGGGTACAGAGTAGCTGGGGATACCTCAAGTGTGCGCATCGCAATGAATACTCTCTTTGCTTGACTAGGAATATGTACAGAGCAGAACTCCTACAAACTCCTTCCATATACAGCGCAGCACAAATACTGACCAATTCCTCTAGCCAATAAAACCCCAAACACGATCTGCTTAAGTTGCGGGCAGAGTCAAAGTAAATCTCTCCTTTCTCGATATTAACCGGACTTATACATACATACAGACTATGACTGGGTTAGGGTACCGGGCCGTGCTGTGGGCCGCTGGTGGGGTCTGCGCAAGTGGGGTGGGGCACTGGTACCCGGGGGTCCTAGCTTCTCTAGTCTCTGTATTTTTACCGCTATGTATTACAGTTATAGCCCCTTCTGGGCGATGATTGGTGGTGTGTGTCTATGCCAATGTAACAAAAACGAAAATGAAATCATGATGGAGGCTGTGATTGGTTGGAGGCTATCTGCAACTGTCATTTGCGTTACGAAGTACATGCAGATCAGCTGACGAGTGGTGAGTCTTTTGCTCATGTACAAGTATTCAGTGAATATGCTCTGTACTGAGTAGGAGTATTCTACAGTGTACTCTGTACTTGTTGCTCAATGTCAGATTCAACGTATCCAAGTTATTGTAAGCTCATCTCCGATACAGATCCGGAAAATAAAGATCTATATATGATGCTGGATTCATTCATTCCAGTACGGATATCCTCCGTTCTCCTTCCCCTGATCCTTTTCACATGGTAGCTACTCCGTAGTAACAGTATGTACTTGTAAGTACGGCAACCGTTGTGGCTGGCTAGATCAGAATGTCATGCGCCTTTAGGTTCAGCGGGTTCATCGATCCGCTCTCCGTCCGTCCATCCAACAGCATCTTGGCTTACTGGAGATTTCCCCGTCCGGCCACGGAGGATCGCGGCTTGAACGGATTTATTGGTTCATTTGTGAAGAATCTGTCAGTAGCCCCAAGTTACTTAGTAGCTAATAAAAAAAAATAAAGAAATAAAAAAAATAAAAAAAATACTCGGACCTCAACGCTTTACTTGACTCGTTGTTTTTTTTCTTTGAAGAGTTTTCAAGGTTCCGCTCCACTAAGATCGAGTATCCATTGACTATTGAGTCGCCTATACTCCGTACTCTCCGTACCCAATTCATTCCGTTCATTTCATTATTCCGTTCATTATCTCATTCTCTTTGCTCTTAATACTGTACTAGGACAGGGTCTTCCAGATCCCGATAATATCAGACTAGTCCATCTCAGTCAAGTATGCAATTCGCGCTCTTATTGGACTAGACCTCTCCAACCTAAAAAAGACCCCGGTCCTCTCCCCAATCTACGCCGTGACCAATCAGTGCCCGTATCGCTCACCTTTTCTGCTCCCCTCGATTTTGTTTTTTTTTGTTTTTTTCTTTCTTGTCTCATGCTGTCATGTACAGTACCTGTTTTGTATTCCTCCATGTATCTCCGTATGTATTTAACACCGTAAGCATTGACTGCAGACATTCCTTCATCTGTGTCTTGTGCCTACTTCTATTTACCTTTCCGGGCCTCTGATCATCCGTACATAATACCATACACCATACTCGTATAGATACATACAGATACAGATACGTACCGCACGCCCCGCCGAGTCGTGCTGCTTGCTCCCCTTCTTTTTCGCCTCCGATTTCTTTTCCTGCAGGCCCTTTTGTATAGTTACATCCTTCCTCCGCTCTTATTCTCCTTCCCTCTCTCAATTTCTCTCTCAGCTGCAGTAGACTATTCTCACGGGATTCAATCCATCTGCAATCCTTCCAAGATCAGTGGACTCTGTGGATTCCTTCCTGCATCTTTTCCCTCTCATTGCTTGCTTGAATATGCATCTTGGTCTGTCCGCTGCAGCATAAAGCTTTACATCAATCTTTTTTTTTTTTTTTTCATCCTACTCACTGGGCTTGAATAACCCCCTTTTCTCCTCGATTGTTCCCAGCCCTTTGTTCGACCTTTTCACAACCCTTCCCGGCGAATCCTCTTTCAAAGGAAAAAGCACAAACAATGGACACAGACCACCACCAAGGGTCAAATTCCAACGACAACAGCAACAATAACAACTTCAGCCCTCCCTCATGGATGGAAGTCGGAGACATGAATTCCTCCCAGCACTCGCCCACCCTCCCCGATTTCCACAGCATGGGCTATGGCTCTCATCCCATCATGCCCTTGGACTCGTCCTACGGCCTGTCAATACCTCCGCCCTACGCCTCGCTGCCATTGACCGTCCCGTCGCACCAATGGCCCAGCTTGATCGCAACGCAATCGCATTTCCCGGATTCTGGTCTGTCGTCGCATACTCAGCTTCCTGGTGTTTCTCAGGTTGCGCCTCAGCAGTCGGGACGGAAGTCGTCGACTAGTAGTGCTGCGCCGCGGAGGACGCTTACGGATGAGGACCGTCGACGGATGTGTCTTTACCATGAGGAGCATAAGACGGCGAAGCAGACGGATATTGGAGGTAAGCTTGTCATATTTCCTGTCTCTGGACTTTGGCTAACATGATAATCAGCTTTGTTTGGTGTAGAAAGAAGGTATAGTCATCTCCGCTTACAAGAGAGAAGCACATGATCTAACATTAGGTTAAGTACGGTTTCAAAGGTTTTGCGCCAAAAGGAGAAGTATCTAAATGCCGAGGACACAACGCGATCTCCCATTAAGCGCGCCAAAGGGAGGGTCCCCGACATCGAGAAAGCCCTATCCAACTGGGCTCGCAATTATCAAAAACAAGGTTTTCCTTTGACTGATGCGCAAATCCGGGAGAAAGCTATGTTCTTCGCAAGCACCTGCGGTAGCCCTGATGGGAAAGAGAAGGTCTTGACCACGCGATGGCTGGAGAAATTCAAGCAAAAGCATACTCTCGGTTCCAAGTCTCGAAAGAGCTCTTTTGCTAGCGCCAAAAGTGACTCGACCAGTCCAACCCGTCTTAGTATCAACTCTGCGTTGGCTTCTGCCGTGCAGTCTCCTACTCTGATCTCTCCCACCTCGCCCACCGGGTTCATTTCACCAACGTCCTTGTCTCCCACTCAGAGTCACGAGAACATCAAGACGAACCTGGCAGAGAGCCTCGCTGATTTGGCAGAATACCAAAGAAACAACAAAGCCATGACTTCCCCGGATACTACTGCTTCTTCCCTTTCGCCTGGTGTGACTAGTCCAACATCGTTGATGTCGGACCCATTTCCCCCTGCCACGGATGCCAACAAACCAAGGAACGAAGCGTTCCCGTTCGGCACGGTTGATCCCAACATGATATCCGAGCAGCAGCAGCACCAACAGTCACCTCTCGAACAACCTCAGCCTCATCCGCTGTCCCTTCCGATTCTTGAATCGCCTTTCGAAGAGCACCACAACACCAACACCGTCCCAGATCTATCAAATACTGTTAAGCGCAATCGCAGTCATCCCGAGATCAAGGCTCGACCGATTTATCCAGCCATCTATTCCAAGTCAGCCACCGTTTCGCCAATCAGCCCTCCCGGGTCTCCCACACAGGATGAAGCGCGTCAGGCTTTGGAACTAGTCATGAACTACTTCCAACAACAACCGACAGGGCTATGTGCGCAGGAATACTTTACTATGGGGAAGTTGATGGAGCGACTGGACTTGGCTAAGAACCAGTCCCATATGCTTCCCGGTGGATTCACTCGGATTGAAGAACACGACGATCCGTCCTCCCAAATGAATAGGAAGAGGAGCATCCATGGTCTCGTTTAGGGCTGGTACCTACCATTGCATTTTCTCTTTCTCATGTTTACTGGTGTTCGTTTTGATGTTTTCTGGTTTTGTTCGGTTCGGTTTATTATTCCCCATTCCCGTTCTGTTCTGTGTACGCGTATATACATACGCCTTCTGCGAAGGCCTTTCATTTGTTACATTCTCTCCACCCTGTTTCTTACCATACTTTACACACTTCAATTCTCCTATTACGTCTCTGTCTCTATACATATGCAGCCCCGTCTTGTTAAAACCAATCAACAAAACAGACAGCCGTTGAAATTAACCTTTCGGGGAACCGCAGAAAAAACAGCCCGAAACCCGATCTTCCCGTGCTAATGCAAATGCGATATTTTCCCCAAAGCGCGCAACTGAGTCATGCTTGCCGATAATGCTATATGTATGGATTGGGACTACATACGGGGCGGCGCGACGACGACTCGAATATGATATTCGATTTGTTCTTGAGACATTCTGACATTCTGCCGGTGTTCTGCCTGTTAATTGGGGCTGGTTTGAGTTGATTTTGCATATACGTGTCCTTACAATCTTTTTTTTTTTTTTTTTTGAAATCGCATTTTGGCTTTCTGTTCGGGGTTTGAACCATGGATGGACCCGATAATCGTGTACGGGTATGGAATATGGATGGATACCCTGGATGGGGACGAAAATGAAAAGCAAAAGCAATCAATCGATCGATATGGATTACCAAATTTTTTTTTTTTTTTTTTTTTTGCACCCTTGTCATTCTGTTCAATTTCATCATCATATTAATTTTTATTTCACACCGCTTGTTTGTCTATGTTGATAAACGAGAGCGCAAGCGCAAAGCGAAGCGAAAGGAATAATTTCTTTTTGTCGTGTCGTTCTTTTTGCCCCTCATGTCGGCCACCGAGTCTACTTATTATTATGTACTAGTTATGGAATGCGAGCACTTAGTTAGCATTTAATCTTCACATAATCAATATCGATTTATTTAAATTGAATTCTTTACTCAAGTATATCATAATCCTCCGGATCCGAACGTGCCCCGAGTATGAAGATTATTGCCCTAAGCACCGCACTGCATCTCACCCTCAATAAACCGCACTCTGCTAGCTTCATCCTTATGCATTCCTTCAAATCCACCCCGCAGATACCTAATATATGCCCCTGCGTTAGGCCTTGGGCACTGAGAAAGATTTTTTTTATTTTTTTATTTTTTTATTTTTAAATTTTTTTTTTTTTTTTTTTAGATTGTGATAATGTACAAGTACGGAGTACGTACAAAGGATCTGTTGATTATCTAGAGGGGTGAGAAGAGCGATTTCATCATCGCGATCCTCTGCAGTGTTCGAAAATTGACTAGTTTAGCCCTTATCTAATAGCATTTCTGGGCATTTGAAGACAAGCTGGTGCTAGTCCAGCTTTGAGTTCATTAGGGTGGTGTCATCGTCTAAGCTTTCGCATTATGGTGTCGTAGATTAGATCCTCATGAACGATTGTTGTTTTAGTTCTCGTGCTGTGGCATTTTTAAGCTGCCACTGAACGAAGGTTCAATAAGGTAGATAAGCCATTGTGTTTTCCATTCATTGACTGTACTGTTGATCACGCGTTCCATGTTTAGATATTCTTTGAGCACAATGTCTCTCCAGATGTCTTCAACTATGCTCTCTTGACGCCTTTATCAAGCTCCGCGGAATGCATTGGATGTCGATGCATCCTAGTTAACCAAAAAGAATGCTAGACCGGCGTTTCGGCGTGATCTTCCTCGGGACGATTGCCATTATGGCTTCGGCCGTGACCACAGAATTGTTTGAAGCAACATCCATTCACTGAGCTGTAACGTTGAACAGCCCTTTGGCTTTGCGGTATGGGTCCTGCAATATTTCACGAACGATGCGTTTGAGTATTCTCTGTTATGACTGTTTGATGGGCTCCGGTATCAAATAGCATCTGAATGTCTTCAGGCCCGCAAACGGGTTCGTAAATGATGGGAATATGTGTTTCCCATCGCGTTCTCCGAGCAAGAGACGTCCGTCCTCTACACGCTCGCATCTCAGTATCTCGTGCGGACAGCTTCGATTGATGGTTAGCAATGTGGTTCAATTGTTGCTAGGCGAATTCTCGTGCGTATTGGCTGTTCATACTTCCGACAAGGGTGGCCCAGAGACCAGCTCAGATCGTAAGGCACTTCCAGCCCCTTGTTGGTTCTCAGTTCTGGATGGCCTTGCAAGAACTGTCCCGCCTTGTATATACTACTAAGTGCTTCTTGAAATGCGTCCCCGCTCTCCTTTCGTCTGAAAAATGGTGATGGACATAGTCCATGTGTTATCGGTTCGTTGAAGACAGAATCCATCGCAACTCTGGTGAACTCATAATTTGTCCCTCTTCGTATACGTCCGTGTTTGCTTACACTAGAAAGCAATAAAGTCATATTAGTCCAAGTCCTCGGTCTCGTGGGGGAATGAATACCGGTTAGACTTCGCAGATTCCGTTTGCACTCGACCGCCGGGCTTGAAGAACGTCCAAAACAATTTGACCAGCTGACTTCTCCTTTCCGCAAGCCTTTCGCAGTATTCTGGACAGATGAGAGCTTGTCCATTTAGACGTAGCACTTCATTGCCCTATCTTATCTCTTCCATGAACTAGAAGGTATCATTCTAGTTGGTAAGGATTGTCAAAGACTGGGAAAGGAAAAGAAGGACCTCGAGAGTGATATTGTATCTATCTTCTAGGGCTTCTTGAGGGAATCATGACAGACAGTTAATGGAGGACAACCTGAACAGATGCCCTAGTAGGTGATTAGGTAAGCCCGGAGCAGGAGTTGCATGAATCATTCACTGAGCAGAAGGGTCTATTTCTCACTGTTTGAGCTATGCACATTCGTAACTCGTTATCTATGGACATGTCTAGGATCAAAAGGTACTCCGTACTCAAGAAAAAGAAACCCCCCGATCCTCCAACAACTCCCCAACAGACCGCTCAGCCAACTCAGGCACAAGCCTCACCAGAACAGTCTCAATAATCGAATACACAAGATGCTTATTACAATACTCATCCGCCAGCAGACCAAGAAGTTCGTTCTCAATGGCCACAATGAGAACCGCTTCTTCGTCTTCTTCTGCCCCGTGTTCTCGATCATCAGCGGATCCACCAGCTGTTGGCCCTGACTCTTGCCGCTTCTGCGAGTCATTCGTAGTGTTATTGTGCCCACTATAACCGTTATTATAGCCGTGGCCGTTAAGTTGATCGTTATTATCGATCGAGATGGTATGACGGTTGTTATTATTACTACTATTGTGCGCAGCACCAAATAATCGCCGCGCAACCGGCCGCGGAATCAGTGCCAAGATACTGACCGCACAATGTCGCCTGATAGCAGCAATTTCCGGTGCTGATGGTCCAGTGTTCTCGGCCGATGACGTATTCGCATTCCCTTTGTTAGTAATGTTGGCTTTGCCGCCCTCCGCTGCAAATGACGTAGGGGTATGCATTGATAACGGGGTTTGCACTGCTCGACCAGGCTCCGCCCCCTGCGGCGCAGGAACATTTACTGGGAAAAGTGCCGTCCTGGACGCGAGAAGCAGACGGGGCAACAGAGCGGGGGTCAACACATAGTCTTGAATGGTCTCGTACAGGAACCTAATTTGTATTGGTAGGATTAGCAAGCGAAGAAAAAGAAAACATGGAAAGTAAATCAACGGTGAAAATGAACTGCGCCAATGAGGACGGTGTGGTCAATCGATCGAGAGCGGTACTTTAGCCCCAAGCGGTGGAGACGGCGAGAGCGGCTCGACATGCATCTTTCTGACTCGAGCATGAGTGAAAAAAGATTTTTGCGAGCGTGGAGCTAATGAGATCTGCTTGGCCAGACCTCCACGAACTCTTAATCCAATCATAACGGCGAGAGCGGATGCTCTAATAACTGGAGATGACGAAATCCAGGCGGGTCGACTGCATTGTTTGTTATGTATGGCCCGGAAACTCTTCGGCCAGAAGAGGAGACAGGGCGATAGCGAGAGTAAGAAGCATCAATAGTAGTGGTGCATATAGCCGAAGATGGTTTAGTGAGCCTTGACGGGGCTTCAGGTCAGACCGGAATTGCAAAAAGCCCTGTACGGCAAGAATTTCGCTGATTGGCTGGTTCGTGCGAAAAGGCCATTTTCGGCCCTATCACGGCGAAAATTTTGCAAGTTGCATGGCCGTTTGCCCGCTGATGCGTGGGTGATCGTCGCCAGTCATTTTATGTATCATCCTGGCCTGTGCTGACCGTATGGATGTCCGTGTGTATGTGTACCAGGGTTGAGAAAGAGAGGGATTTTCCATTCGTTTTTGTGTGTGGATTCCGGCCACCTATTGTGCGCCAATCGAAGCCCTGAAGACCAGTAAGCGAGATTTACCCAGGGAGAGTTGCACTGGGGGGAGACAAAGCGAAAGGGAGTCTGGAGAAAGAGACGGCGAGGACCAGTCCAGGCCAGGTATGACCGCATTATCCACACAGACCAAAAGAGCGACAATCGGGGAAAGGTTGGAGAAAGTCGAAATGGGTTGATTGACAGGGGCCCCATCTTTGTGCTCAAACTGGAGTTCGGTCTGTCCGACACAATCAGGGAGCAGAAAAGACAATGACGGAAAGCCCGAACGGTAATTACTGGTATCGTGACCAGTAAGTTACTGGCCATACAGGTACCGTATCATAACCGTACGCGCCGGTCACAAACGGTATGGCCAATAAGCGTGCTCACATCCCTGACGCTCGGGATGAACCGTGCAGTCATGGTCAGATCAAGTGACCGACGCCATATGCGAGCAATGCAGCCATCTCTGCAGCCGTCTGGGATGTCTTCTTGCTCGGAGGAGATAAAGGGCGCACTTGACAGCGCTGTGTAGATCATGGGTTCGGATGACGAACCGTACCGCTGCTCCACCGCCGCCGGGTGAGGGGAATGAAAGGGAGACAAAAAGAAGAGGCAATGGTTGGTTGAGAGGGACTGGACAAAACACGGAAGGTCACTAGGGCAAAAAAAATTACTCACCTATCAAGGACACTGTCAGCATCTCCTAATCTCCTTGGACCCGCCAGTACCAGATGTTGAAAGAGCGCCAAAAGTCCTCCCAACCATGGCATTCGTTGGGGCACCGCCAATAGTTCCGATACCATGCTAAACAGCCGGAAGTCCAGTACCGGACGTTGATTGACTGGACTAGCAGTCGCGTTTGGAGGATAGGTCTTCGTTACTCGCGAAGTAGTGGATTGAGGTCGTGATGCAACGCGAAATAACCCCGTCGCAATAAAACGTAGAGCAAGAAAAGTTACGTAGACGTATTGAAGGACACCCCAGATCCACACGGAGATTCGCGATTGAGACGTATATGACAAATCCCGGTCTTCTTCCTCGGTCGAGAGTAAGCCGAATTTCCTCAGTCGGTCCTCTGGCTGTCCCTGAGACTTGTTATTGTCGTCATAGCGCGGCTTCTGCTGACTGACTTCAACAAGTTTTGCAATTGTCTCCCACAAGAACCATCCCTCGCATATTCTTCCACTGACTTCTTTTCCCAAGATGAGATCCGCCAGAATGTCGCCTAGCAAGGTGCGCAAACAGCTATTCTCAAGGTCTTCCGTCGGGAGGAGAACGGCCAGCATTCCGTACACCAGTAATTGTCGGTATGATGATTCATTTTCACGCTGCTCAGCAATACTCTGGGGGTCAGCAGGGTCCGGAATGGGCGAAAGACCCGGGTGTGGGTTTAATGCATGATATATCGCGCGAGTCGATGTTGGCAATCCAGAAAGGGTCGATTGTTGTTTAGCCAGCCGGTATGCTACAGGTTTTAAGCGCCAGTTAGTATTGTGTTCATTTAAACCTTATAGGCCGAGCAATCAATTAACAAGTCAATGTTATCCTTACAGGTTATATGTGCTTCGATAAGAGCAGGAATCTCATCCAGAACCAGCTGGGAAACATCAGTCTGTCGCAACCGTTGCTCGAGCGCACGCGTACAATGCGCAATGACCTGCAGAAGCTCATTGACGAAAATCTGATCGGACGTGATCTTGGAATACCACGAATGAACGAATTCTTTGACAATGATAGCGATCAGGGCGTAGAGCTGATGGTCTACATCGTTGGAGCTCGTGAGGGGAGGTAGCAGCTCCTCTAGGGACGAAGAGCTGTTCGCCTGAGGACAAAGAACGCGACGGATAAGTGTTGTTGTCGCCTTGTTGCTGAATGTATCTATATCTTCATCACGACTAGAGTTATACTTTGAAAGACGTGATCGGGAGGATGTTTGAGGAGATGGCTGCGCCGTTGAGGAAGCAGGTCGGGCTGTTGATTTGGAGCTAGAGGTTGTCGGGCCAGCTTTGAGATGCGACAGCGGGTGTAGACCGGGGCGATGAAAGTCGCTCGTCATCTCATCGTAGTATAAACAACTCTCAGAAGAAAAATCACATACGGTGAGGAATGTTTGAGACAAGAAAGAGTTGGAGTTGATCAACCGCGACGGATAGGATGACAATGGTGTCCAGATACGGTAATTAGGGCATAGGGCTGTGAGCTGGCAATCGATAAGGCTTATCAGGACCTCCCCTCATAATGCATACATACATAAGTCAAAGGCCATCCCTCCTTCAAGAAGTCAGAAAGAAAATACTGCTCATTAAGGACTTTAATATTAATATGGCAAAGGCACCTACTCCGATTCCCCTGTGGTTGGATTGCGATCCTGGTTCGTACGGCTTTCTCCCTTATATCTAACCGCGGTATTGACAGTCGTTCTAGGTCACGATGTGAGTGTCCTGGCGTTATGGCATATAAGATACGGTTAGTTTCTAAACGACATTCTATAGGACGCATTTGCAATCCTTATCGCCGCTCATCACCCGTATTTGAACCTCCTGGGCATCACGACCATCCATGGCAATGCATCTTTGGAGAACACCACGGCCAACGCCGGCAGCATTCTCGAAGCCATTGGCCGTCCAGAAATCCCCGTCTACCCAGGCAATAAGAAGCCTTTCTGTCGACCTGCCATTCATGCTCCAAACATTCACGGTAGGAATTCAGTATATCCTATCTCGTAAACCCATTGGGTTAACTGACACCGTTAGGCGACTCTGGCCTCGATGGCACGGATCTCTTGCCCAAAGCTACGGTGCCACCGATCACGGACAAGAATCCCATACTTGCCATGCGTGATGCGCTTCTCGCGCAGCCAAAAGGCACTCCCTGGGTGGTCGCAACTGGGACCCTTACTAACGTCGCCCTTCTTTTTGCGACATTTCCCGAAGTGGCAGAGCATATTCAAGGTCTGACTATTATGGGAGGTGGGGTTGGAAATGGATTCACTAGTGCTCCCATGAGCAGGTTGCCGGGGGAGCATACAAGAATCGGGAACATCACTCCGTATGCAGAGTTTAACATCTACGTACGTACTGCTCTTACCGCCCCCTCCCGCCAGTCACTAACGTCGCCAATGTAGTGCGATCCGGAGGCTTCCCAGTCCATTTTCAGCAACCCCATCGTGGCCCCGAAGACCGCAATCATGGCTCTCGACCTGACACATCAGGTCCTTGCTTCTCCCACCGTGCAATCGCGCGTTCTTCACGGATCGTCCGATCCGTCGGCGCCTCCAACCGTCCTTCGTCGACTTTACTATGATCTCCTTGTCTTCTTCGCCACGACTTACGATACCGTGTTCGGTCTGAGCTCAGGACCACCACTACACGATCCTCTTGCTGTTGCTGCAGTCTTGTCAAACTTCAACCCTGTCTTTGCAAGCCTGCATCCAGAAAAGGCTATCAAATTTGACGATAACGGTGGAGAGCGGTTTTCCGTTCAAATTGTGACGGATGAACTTCATGGGACGGATGTGGCTATCACGGGAGAACTAGGCCGCTCTATTGCTGCGCGCGCGGAAGTCAAGGGAGTTGCTATCCCAAGGGGAGTGGACTTGGATGCTTTCTGGAATTTGATTCTGGAGTGTCTCCAGCGGGCAGATGACCACAATGCTGCCCGGAAGGCATGATTTATTACCCAGTACATAAAACCTCTCTTGTCAATATCTGATCACGATTACTATAACTATACTAGTCTACCACTCTCGGATACTACCATCAGGACCGTAAAATTCCTTGCACGGCCAAGGCTGCGTAGACTGCGCAACACGCCGCACCGCCTCCTCATCAACCTCAATACCCAACCCAGGCGCCGTCAACGCCTCAACATACCCATCCTTGACCTCGAACACTGTGGCATCCTTCACATAACTCGTGATATCATACTCACCCGCCTCGAGATTATAGTGCATACCAACACTCATCTCCTGAATGACAAAGTTCGGCGTATTCAGATCGCACTGAATACACGCCGCCAACGCAATAGGCCCCAATGGACAATGCGGCGCAATAGCAACATCATACGTCTCCGCCATAGACGCAATTCGCCGCATCTCCGAAATCCCACCACAGTGACTGATATCCGGCTGCAGGACGTCCACACTCGCATCCTCCAGGAACCGCTTCACATCCCAGCGGCTGTACAACCGCTCACCCAGGGCAATGGGACACGAAACCTGAGAACTCAACTGTTTGATCGCCTCAGGGTGTTCAGAAAGCAACGGCTCCTCGATAAACAGCGGCCGGTGCGGCTCAAGCGCCTTCGCCAACTGCTTCGCCATGGGTTTATGCAAACGCCCGTGGAAATCCAGCGCGGCGTCCAGGCCCAGCGCTTTCACAGTCTTTAGACGCTCAACGCTGGCATCCAGCGCGTGCGGCGAGTCCAGCCAGTTGATGTCCTCGGTGGCGTTCATCTTGATTGCTTTGAAACCCTGCGCTAAGCGGGCCTTTCCCGCGGCCTCCACGTCGGCTGGCCGGTCCCCGCCTATCCACGAGTAGACGGAGACTTTGGTGCGGAGTTTACCGCCTAGCAGCTGGTGGATCGGGACGCCCAGGCGACGGCCCTTGAGGTCCCAGAGGGCAATGTCGATGCCGGAGATGGCGGACATGAAGACCGGACCACCGCGGTAGAAACCGAGACGCCAGACCACTTGCCAGATGTGTTCGATGTCGCTAATGCCCATTAGATTCTGTTCTGGTCGAAGTTGGTATTGAGGCTTACTCCGCTTCATAGCCTTGGAAGCGCTTGCTCAACGAGTCGAGGGTTCCCTCAATGGCCTCTGTGTGTCCTTCGAGAGTACTCTCGCCCCATCCATACTGGCCCTCATCATCGGTGATTTTAACAAAGAGCCATCGGGGGAGGACACGGAAGTATTCAATGGACTTGATCTTAGCCATGTTGGATATTCTCCGGAGTATAGTATAGTAGTATGAGTGATGCGGGTGACGGAGATGAAGTCCGGGGCAAGAGGAATATGGGGTACCTTATATAGTACTCCGTATGTTAATATCGAAGGACCGGCAGAATGTCGGAGTTGCTCCGTTTCATGCGTGCATTCAGCCGAATAACCGACGTCTTCTAATTGTATTCGTATAGAGTAGAGAATCCCCGGTGCGTGGGATATCAGGGAGATGATAGTCACCGCACATAAAGTCCAGTAATGATGACGAGTCTAGTCAGGAATTACCCGTAAAAATGCAATGGCCATGTTATAGCAGGTCCCTTATACAACGACGGAGTGTACTTTGAATAGCTTCAAAACATCCTATTCTGGCCATGTCTGTTCTTGGCGCGGTCTCTCGCATTGCCACTCGGCCTCAACTCCAGTTCTTCTCTTCTCCATCTCTTTTGAGCCGAGACTACTCAATTCCAAATACAACCAGGAGCTTAGCGACATCTCAAGTCATGGTTTTCACGACTGCGGTGTGTGTTTGTTATTATCAATCCGGCTGAGAGGAACTGTTCAGTCGCCCACTTCCCATCAGCCGCCGTTCATCTGATCTTTCGAATTTCTCCTCAATCTTTCTCTAACCTCTTCTACTTCTCTAGCTCTCTGTTTCCATCTTTTTATACCAGTTATCGTCGCAAACACCTATTTCTAATCGCATATCTTCTATCGTCGTCGCCATCGCCATCGCCATCGCATGCCTCCGTCGCCACCAGACTCTCTCCGCTGGTTTACCTCCGCAGGAACAACATCGTATGAGAAGAAGATCATGCCTCCTGCCAACTCTCCATCGGTAAGGGCGCTTCAAGATCCATACCCTTGCTCTGTTACTGTCTAGGCGACTTCTTTTTTTCTGTTTGCCTGCGCGTTTATACATCGTTTCTGTGCCTTGCCCCTGACCATCTCCACAAAATGCAGCAAGATACCCCCGCTCTATCGCCCGCGGCTCCAGCATCCTCGTCGTTGTCGTCCCAGCCATCAAGCGCCGTTCCGGTCCCTATCTCGACCCTCCCTGCCCCGGCCATCGATAACGGTGCCCACGATGATAACGTGAGTTTCCTCCGGTCTCGCGTGCGCTCCTCCCCGGACTCTTCTTCCTCGCTAAGTCGCCAACGCCGACGGCGACAGCAACATCAACAACAACAACAGCAAAATATCTCCGAGTTTGATCCAGACCCGATGGATGTGGATGGTCCACAAGGATTGCGCACATCAGAGTTTAGCCGCCGGATACCTATCGTGCGACGCCAACGGGACGAGTCGAACCATATGCCGAACTACGAAGGACGGAGTACGAACATACGGTCGCTATACGGATGGGCCCCTGGGTCGGAGGAGGATGAGCAGGAAGATGAACCGGCCTACGATCCGCTACCAGAAGGCTTTTCGTCGTGGTTTGGCCGGTTATCAGATCGCCAACCTGGGCATAGACATCATGCGCGAGAGCGAGAGCGAGATGCGGTCGTCGCTCGAACGTTTGCCGAGGGCGTTGCAGAAGGGGATCGTCACCGGTTCGATTCCTCTACGTCGATGGCGGAGGCTTTACTACAGTCTGTTAGACGACAGCCACGCTTCTCACGGACTCGCACGCTTCAAAATTATCTTCTTGATCGGGAACGAGCAGATCGGGATGCGGAGGAGAGTCGAGAACGCCAGGGACCGGCGCCGAGGGCATATCGATTTCTCCCCACTAGTCGCGAAACACATCGAATACTTACACACAATGATCTGCGTGCGCGGATCAGTGCCCACCGGCAAATGCATCTAGATAATCCACCCAGCCTGCGGTTAACAGAGACGATCGAGTACCTTGAGCGCCTGCGTGATTCGAGCTCGCTCGAAGAGAGCGTTACCTCTGCTGCCGGGGGAGGGTTCACTCAGTGGGCACTAGATGATGACGACTTCATTCTGGACACAGGGTCAATACACCCGCCCCCGCATTGTTCATGGTTAAGACCGGGAATGGTATTCTCGGGATCGCAAAAAGCAGCCGCCACTGGTCCCGGCACTCTCCTTCCACAACGCATATCCAGTCCTCTGCAATCCTCTGCGAATGACCCAATCATTGTCAACGGTAGCAGCCAAAACAGCGACCGGGTAAACGTGTATACCACCAGCGGTCGTCGATATCTAGCAAACACCGTGTACGGTCTTGGGAATAGTAGAGATGAAAACTGGCCGGTGCGAGTCACCATCCATGATATCAATCACGAGGACATGACCTTGTCCGGGACAATGGAAGCCTACAATATTCCCGACAAGACCTCACCTTCTCAGGACGCACACATTGTCACCTTCCTAGAAGGCGAAATCATCGACTTCAACAAGCACACCCTCGAAACCAAAAACTTCAAAGCGGACGCAGAAATCGACAGCACATACTGGCGAGAACTAGAGCCATTCAAAAACCTCACAGATGAAGAAATGACCAAAAACCTCGTGAGCCGGAAGTGGATCACTGAAGAGTTGTCCAAGGGGTGGATCTTGATGCGCTGGAAGGGTATGTCTCCGTCTCCCTTTTCGTCCTCCTACCTAAGATCTTCAACGCTAACTATGTCTTCCAGAACGCTGCTTCATCACCCCCACCGACTCCCGACAAGGCCTCACGATCTTCGGATTCTACTACATCTCCCTCTGTCGAGAGACAGGCCACATAGAGGGCCTCTACTATGACCCCGGAAGCTCACCGTATCAACAATTATCTTTGAAACCAGACACCAAGATGGTGTTTCCGTCATATCAGTTTCGATAACCACAATCTTATACACATCTCTTCTATTTGTTCATATTTAGGCGTTCGTTACATGTCAGGGACAGGCAGGGATTGGAGTTAGCCATTTTGCATATATCGGTGTTTTGTGTTATAGGTTCGTTCTTTTACATATTTGGTCGCCTGGTAAAATAGTGTACTTTACGTTAGAATATAAGATCACTCTTTCTACTTTTACGATCATAGAACAATAGTTCGTTCATGAAAAAAAATCTTGTTTGTAAACATGCAATGCCACTCATCATGACACGCACAAACCCAATGTTCGATAGACGGGCTACAGACAGACAATCCAAATAAATCGTCGACAAGATAAAAACAGGACCGAGCCTGAAAACTAATCCATCCCAGTCCCATTCAACCCCATCATATATATCCATAACCCATCACATCATAATCCACCGAGTCACCGCCGAGCAAGCGAGGCGCTTACTGCTCAGTCTGGAAGTAGTTGAGGAGGACAGAGCGCTCCTGCGACTCCTCACCCCAGTCCTTGACGACAACGCAAGAGCAGTTGACGACCTTGCGGGCGTTACCCTCACGGTCGAGCTGGCCTACACAGCAAAACCTGTTAGCATCATACTTCCCCACTAATTCAAGCCAATCCTCCGGAGGTACAGGGGAAAACATACAAAGACCAACCCACTCGCCGAGCATCTTGCCATCAGGAACCTTGATCAAGGGGATCTTGTGCTCCGAGCAAAGCGCAACAACCAGCTTCTTGTAAGCCTCCTCCTCGCAGCCCTCGTTGAGCACACACATGTGCGCCTCGCGACGGTCAAGAGTCTTGGCGGCCTCACGGAGACCACGGGCAAGACCGTCGTGGATCAGCGAGATGCGGAGGACGCCCTTGAGAGCGTCGAGGACGGACATCTGGCCGGAGGTGCCGGCATCAGCGCTGACCTCGACCTCGTCGGCGGCGACGGGGGGGTTAGATTGGGTCTCTTCTCCGTCCGACTGTTCATTCTCGTATTAGTTTGTTTCTTTTGACTGAATTGGGATCACGGGGTCGTGGTGGTAGCGCACCATTTTGTCTGTAGTGTTGATTATTGTCGGATTTTCCTCAAAGAGTCGTGGTGGACAATGCTGAGGCTTTTGAGTCTGGTAGGCTGGAGAGTCGAAGCTATTTTTCTGGCGATTTTTCCTCCGCTCGCTAAAATTCCGCCGCAATCGTGTGCCCTACTTATGTAATCAGCACGTGACTATTTTTTTTTGGTAATACGAGTGCTAGGACTACGAAACATACAAACAAGTCGATAGCAAATATTATGGATTGTCCTGAATCAAAAGCTATCCAATAATCGCTAGCCAAGAATCATCATCACATCAACAGCAGAGGTATCATAGTCATACAATCAAGGAAAGCAATCCAGCTGTACACCACGCAAAGCTATGCTCCATCACCGTCAATAAGATACTCAATAAGAAAGCAAACGCCGAAGAATTAAACGTATGTACTTGGTCGTGCATGACCAAAACCGTTAGGTAGGTTTCCGGTGCCGGCGGAAAGACCATTAACGTGCGGAGATTCCAAAACATGATGCCCATTAGGCTGCGACTTGGGCACTGGCTCTTCGGCCGAGGGCTCCGTGTCAATATGCATCCGGAGAAACTGGATGTTGAGTCCGTGCAGGTGCGGAATATGAGGAACGAGGTCCATGAAGTCAGAAAGCTGGAGAATGTTAGCATCCAACATCTAAACGCCATATATAAAAGGAAACATACCTTAACCCAGAATACATGTTCCATTTCGAAGTACTTGGGTCGTGTCGCGCAATCCTTCTGCATGACCTGTCCCATGGAGCCAGCTAGCTCGGTGTCATCCGCTGGAACCAGCATTCGTCGCGTGACACGCCAGAGGTTGTCCTTTTGGGTCGGAGTCACGATACGTCTCTCCCAGCTGACGTATTGAGATAGCTGAAGGTCGTTCGTAGCCAACAAAGGGGCGACCAAATAGTTCGGAATCCATTTCTCGTTCGCCACGTCAGCCTCGCAGTTTGGATTGAGCTGCTTTGTTTGAGCTGTGACCAAGGGCATAAACCGCTTTAACCAAGCATGGCTCTTTGCGCGTGGATCGTTGGACCCAACCAGATCAGCTGCAACCCGAAGCCTGTTGGGAAGAGCGTTTCGACGTCGTTGTTCCTGTTCCTCTTGTTCTCTGCGCAGTTTAACCATACGCAGTCGTTCATGTTCGAGTCGTTTTTGGCGATCATCTTCCGCTTGTTTGAGCCGTCTGTGCTCAGCCTCTTTTCGTTGACGATCCTCTTCGGCCTTCTCGTGGGCGAGGGAAGCAGCACGTTCATCTTCTTCCACCCTGGCTTGATGAGCCTGTTCCGCTTCGGCAGCACGTTGCTTTCCAGTTGCAACGCGCTCTTCTTCGGCTTTGATCTTTTCTGCCTGGCGACGTTCGTCTTCCGCTTTGGCTTCTGTCTTCCTTAATTTGCTGACCGAGTCCTCCATGGGAATGTCCTCCAAGTCACGAACGTCACGCCTGTCTCGTTCTTCCTTTACAACATTGCCGGGCGTTCTAGGAATAGCGACACCCTTTTGCGAGGCTGTACCTAGTTTTTGGGGTGCAGCACGTCCATGTTCACGAGACAGATCATCGTCCTTTTCCTCAATACTCCTTGGGGGAGCATGAGACTTGGATACATCCGATGGGACGTCGTGGCTTCTCTTGACGCCTCCATTAGTGACGTTTGGCGCACCATCTTCCGACAAAACGCGACGCTTTTTCTTTTGCGTTTCAGGAGAATGGATTTCAACGTCTGTGGTATCTCGGGATCGGGGAGGGCTTTCGCTGGAGCGAATGCGCTTCAATGTCGGACCTCGCTTAGACGGCACAGCCTCAGAAGGCTTTGTGCCTTCCGGCCCAGAAGACACGGAATCTGATGAAAGCACGCTGAGCCGTCTCTGGGGTGGCCGTCCGGGGATAAGTCGTCTCCTTTTAGGCTGTTCGTCTCCGCGGGATGTAGTTCCAGATTCACCGTCCGTGGTTGATGATGTTCGCGGTTTTCGTCTGGGTGACTCTAACCGTCCATCGGTCTCGTTGTCGCTGCTATCTCTCCGAGAGGTCTTGGAACGAGCAGTGGATGATTTTTCTTTGGGATGAGCAACACCGTCACGTCGCTTTTCCTTGAGAGCAGAATCCCGGCGGGTTGGGCTTCCGGCTGGTCTCTTGGACCGGGGAACAGGGGAACGTGATTCCCTGCGCGCGGGTCGTTTGTTCTCTTTCCGTCGTGGCGACGAAAGATCAGGTTTGCGTGCCTTTCTTCTAGAGTATTCATCAAAAGCGTCCTTCAAGAGATCATACTCATCCTCCCAGTTTTCTCCTTTGCGCTCTCGGGAAAGGTCGAAATAAGTACTGTCCCGAAACAGGCGACGTGCTGGGTTAAAACCTGGCTGGTCAAGGAGGAGCTTGATGACTTCCAAGTTACCACGACCGATTGCAGCAAGCATTGGAGTGTTGTATCCCGACTTCTGACCGGATACAGGGTTTGGGTCAGGGTCTGCAAATCCCATTCCCAGCATTAGAGACAATACTTCATCGTGGCCACCCTTGGCAGCCGCAATCATGGACTCTGGATCCGCCTTCTGTCCCACATTGAGAATAGTAACGACCCCAGCCATGTCACCTTTCGCAGCAAACGCTTGGAGATTTTCCGAAGTGGGTTTTGTCCATAGCAAGTCGTTTCGGGTCGCTTCACTGCGAACAGTCCTCCGTTTAGTAGTGGAAGGGCCGCTGAAGAGTGGAGGGCTTCGTGCTCCATGTACCGGTGGGGAGTCTCGAGGGCTGGTGGCAGAAGGACGCTGCGACGGAGGATCCTTGCGTTCTTCCGATCGTCCTGCAGTTCGTGGTGTGGCTTTGGCTTCTGCGATAACACGCCGAATCTCATCGTACTCGTCACAATCCGACGGAACCAGCTCGTATGGTTCATCGCCTTCTGCGTTTACCGTACGAGGGTTCGCTCCAGCCTCCAAGAGAATTTTGACGACGTCGAAATGTCCATTCTCCACGGCATCAATCAACGGGGTGTCCTTGTCGATATTCTTCGTGTCGATTTCACAGCCCACGCTGAGAAGGAATCCCACAATTGGTGCGCAGCCCTCCAGAGCAGCAATCTGGAGCGGGGTGTTGCCCGCATTGTCTGCCACATTGAGATCCTCGGGGCGTTCTGCGTGTCGAGCAATTGCCGTATCTAACTCCGACGCTGCGCAAGCACGTGCCAGTCGTGTCCGGCCATTTTGGTCACGCTGCTTCTTCGGGCCCAGGGTCCTCGCGGGGGATGCTGAGGTGCCATCAAGCGAAGTGAGCTTCCGGATATGAGCACTAGGCATTGGGGAACCACTGGTAGAAGAAGAGAGCGATTGCCGGTCCTCCGAGCCTTGCCTCGAAAAACCAGTCAGTGGGGTGGGTGCCTTCCTCTTCTTGGATGCTTCGCTCAGTTGAGGACCAGAGACTGTCCGTTTATGAGAAGGGCGCACAGGCGAAACCGATCGGCCATTTGATGCTGGAGGGGGTAAGGAAATCCCATGAAGATCCCTAGGAACTGTACGGTTCTGACGCGCTCGGTGGCCATCCCTATCACCATCCACACTCTCGCTAAAGCTACGCTTCCGCGAGATCCGAGGTTTCTCGGTCCTAGGCACAGAATCCTCACGGCTTGCTCGCAATGGTTGAAAATCTTCGGGCTTCTCTGTCTTCACCACGGACGGGGATACTCCTCTGGTGGTACGGGGACTCCTGTCGAGGGGACTCCTCGACCGGCGAGGGTCGAAGTCGCGGACATCAAGGGCATTGTCATCCAAGCGCTTCCTTTTCCTCACCTGTAAATCATTAGGCGGTAATTCACCCTCCTCGGGCTCCTCCAATTTGTCGTTTCCTTCATCACGTCGTTTCGGGTCATGTTTGATGTATTTTCGCCTCTTCTCCGGCGACACAGACTCACGGCCCGACTGGATTATGGTTTCCGCCTCCGAGTCAGCCTTTGGACTTAATGGCTGATTGGCCTCGTCGGTAGAATCCACCTTGCTCTTGGGGGCGACATCCGGATCCTTTGGTTGGAACGACTGTGGGTTCGCCTCCTTGGGGGGGAATGAAGGACCAGAAGGGGACTGGTGATTATTCACGTTGTTTGCAAGAGCGCTTTGACCGGCATCCAGGGCAGCTGGTAGGGAAGAGATGGTGTCCACATCACTCATAGCGGTAACGGTCGAGTTCCGGGGGTTCTGCTCGTCATTTTGGGGGGCCGTGGCGGGCAGATGTGGTCAGAAGCACCAGCAGAGATGCGCGGGCGCTGGTGCTCGACCACGCTTGTCGTACACGTGCTTTGGATTGGGATATGACGAAGCAACAATGGCGAAATTCGACGGACACGACGTGAGAGCGTAACGAGGCACAGCAGACGGTTGAACGATATAGGTGTAGTAGAATATCGTGGTTTAAAAAGAGGACAGAAGAATGATGGCGTCGTGGTGGTGGTTATAGACGATGAGAACGGAAGGTCGAGGATGGAAAAGAAAGAGGAAGGAAAGAAGTTAGGGAGAAGATGAGGAAGATATAAAGGTTTAAGAGATGGAGGTTATAAGAGGAGGAGAGGAGAGAGGAAGAGAGAGAAGAAGAAGACGTGGAAGGAAGCGATGGAACAGGAAACGAAGAGAAGAGGAAGAGAGAGCGAAGAGAAAGTCAGTGACCTCCCCTAAAAGATACGTATTGGCCACCCGCTTGCTGATTGGCGCATTCTACCGGTGGGTGGAGCCGGCGGTCGACGGCGAATCCTGATACGCTACCACTATTGATGCATATATTTAATATGCTTTAATATGTGGAATAATTATTGTCCTTTTGTTGTGTCTTTTGTGTGTTGATTTTGTCTCTTTGATGTGGTTTATCTACTGGGAATACTCGGCGTAGTGATCTGTACTGTATGTAACGTAATGTTTTGGTATCCCAAATTCGTCAGGCCACCACAAGGCAGCCCAGTCAGTCATTAGCCAATCATATGCCATCAATGGTCGGCCGTTACTGCATCCAGACTAGCCGGTAGCCCGAAAAGCTGCGAGTCCCACTTAGCGGCCAGCGATCTCTACTCTTAGCCAATCAAAGAGTCGTATTCAAGTAGCTCGCCTCCTTTCCCTGGTTGGAGGCGTTTTGGCCTAACATAGTCTCTGACGGCGTGAGGATAAAATTACAGCGCGGCTCGTGATCTGTGTCATATTGATACAATCAGGTATTGAGATGCAGTCACCATCATATCATTGATCAATTCTATATGATAGATGATATGCTGAGTATATTCTGTGCATATATTAAAGATGATATAGTTAGATAGTAATATGAGGCCAGTTGAAACGAGAATTGTTTTGAGAGGTTTATTGCTTTATCGCTATGTAAATTACACGTATTGCCATACCGGAACGTGGCCCTCGCCGCCAACACCACCACCAGATACGAGGTTCTCCTCTTCCTCAACTCCTCTCTCCTGCATAGTGCTCGATTCAAACACCCACACATTGCATCAACCTCAGCGCCGCTTGTTTAGCAGACGGATCTTCAGGATGGATCGTCTCTCAGCGCTTGTGGACGGCTTTCTTGCCTCCACGCACTCAGATGCTGTCGACGCCCTGAGAGCGTTCTTCCTTTTTGGAGCCTGCACGGTACGGCCATAACAACATCATCGCCATCATTTATCTCAATCATAAGGATCTTCGATCGTTATAGATCATACCAAAAAGCATTTGGCTCCAGCTTATCAAGGATTAACCTACAGGTTCTTACCCTCAACTTGTTTGCTCCTCTGCGTTCCCGTTTCATTACCTATGGCGCCCGTGCAGCTTCGTCCTCAACGACCGCAGAGACACAAAAGCCGTCCAGCAATGACACAAAAACCTCCCTGATAACGCGTGCTCTCAACTTCTTGCAGAGTCTGCAGGTGCCTCACAGTTACTTCACGCAGTTCTATGTGGTCTCAATCCTGTCGTCGATCTTCTGGCTGGCTCAGCTGCTCCTGCGAGGTTCCATGTTCCAGGCCATTACAGCTAGAATCAGTCCAGAACATCTGCAGAGCTCCATGTCTGTGAATCAGGCCATGTTGTGTTGGGTTTTGATGGTCGTGCATAGTTCAAGGCGCCTTGCCGAGTGCCGTCTCTTTTCCAAGCCGTCTGCATCTCGGATGTGGTTTGTTCACTGGGTTCTAGGGATCTCGTTTTACCTTGCAGCAACAGTGGCAATTTGGATTGAGGGAGCAGGTAGGATTACAACATACGGGACTTAGGATTACATTACGAACTAAGACGCTGGATTACTAGGAGCCCTCCGATCTCACGAGCTGACCTTGGATCACGTCAAGATTACCAATGCTCCCTCGTTGCGAACGTTTATTTGCCTGCCTTTGTTCCTGCTCGCATCCGGTCTCCAGCATGACTGCCACCACTACCTCTTCTCGCTCAAAAAATACACCCTTCCTACTCACCCATTGTTCAATATGATCGTGTCGCCGCATTATACGGCCGAGTGTGGTATATACTTGTCGTTGGCGTTTTTGGCTGCTCCCTCGGGAGAGATGGTTAACAAGACACTTCTCTCGTGTCTGGCCTTCGTTGCCGTGAATCTAGGCGTCACTGCTGGAATCAGCAAGGAGTGGTACATGCAGAAATTTGGCGAAGATTCGGTGCGAGGAAAATGGAAGATGATTCCTGGGACATACTAACTAAAGTGTGGGGAAATAAAGAGAACTATTGAAGATAGCTTTTTCACCGCCCATTCAAGAACTTGAACTTATTTCCCACTTTGGCGACCTTGATTACATCCCGATAGGTCAAGCTAATCCTCGTCGCCCTATCGAACCATCCGCACTCATACCGATCTTTCTCTCGCAACAAGTCCCAATTACACACCGACTCTGGCCCCAACCCTTCTTCTCTGGTCGACTCCGCAATCCCGTGCAGAATGTCCGTATAAAGTTCGCCTGTGGTAACCAGCAGACTACGTCTCTCCTGCAGAATACGAAATTGCGGCCGCTGTTCTTCTGCTCCGTCCTCATCTCGTCCCTCTCGGCCTTGGCTCTTCCGTTTTGTATACAAATCCAACACAATCGGTGCCCCAAGACTAACAGTAGCCACGAGCGGGTAATACGCGCTTCCATCCTCGTGCGACATAATGCCTTGTCCCGGCGCGTATTCATTGATCAGAACGTGATTTGGCGCGCCGTGCGGGGAGTCAGCAAAGATACCCAGTTTGTTGAAGCGTGGTTGGATAATCGGCGAGATGAGCCATGATGGCAAAGGCGAATCGAGTAGGGTGTTGGACTTTGTTAGAGCCGAGGGCCAGGTTTGAAGACGGCGATGGGAGAGGTATGTCCAGCGGGGACGGGGGGCGGATGTTATCTCGTAGTCAGTTAGATGTGGTGTGTCTACTAGAAAGTCAATGAAAGGAATATACCTTTTGTAAGAGGAGGTTCTCTTCAGCTTCCGTGATGAAATCAGAAACGTAGTATCCTGTCTGTGGTAAGGAAGTAATTCTGGCTGCTTCCAGATCAAATCCGACATTATCGTCCATCGTGCAGTCTCAATATCAAAACAAGAAATGGAGAGAAGAGTAAAAACATCACATGCTGTTTGTTAGTTATCTCTTATCGCATTCCTGCCTGAGGCTACCACCCCACCAACCATCATCAATCACGGTATTACCACATCAAAAACCAACAACCTCATTCAACCCCTTTCACTCACTCTAAAAAAAATATACAAAGATGGGCGCCAAAAACAAAGGCAAAGGAGGCGGAAACAACGATGACTCCGGCAAGGGAGGAAAAGGTGGTGGTGGCTTGAAGCCTGCGACTTCGATTAACGTTCGGCATATTCTTGTACGTTTGCCTGCACAGGGTTTCGTATATATTGCGATCGATATGGGTTGCTGATGATGAGAAGTGCGAGAAATACTCCAAGAAGGAAGAAGCACTGGAGAAGCTCCGCAATGGGTCCAAGTTCGATGATGTCGCGAGGGAGTTTTCGGAGGATAAGGCTAGACAGGGTATGTATCCTTCTTTCTCCATTCTACCATTAAACACATTTGGTATATCCAAGGAGAGCGTGCTAACAATTGTTACAGGCGGTTCTCTCGGCTGGAAAGCACGGGGCAGTCTGGATGGTGCGTTTGAGAAGACGGCGTATGAATTGGAGCCCAGTTCGACGGGGAGTCCGAAGTACGCGGAGGTGAAGACGGGGTTTGGATATCATATTATTATGGTTGAGGGGAGGAAGTAGATATCATTGTTATCAATTTCATTTTAAGCATGCGAATATGAATCCAACGAATAGCGAACAAGTTAGTAGAAAGTAGGATGCAGAGATACCAAGTGTTCAATTCCCAAAACTCAGGAAATAGTCGTTATCCCTCACCATAATTTGCCATGCTCTCTCCAGTTCCTCATTGGAGAAAGCTCTCAGCAAGCAGGATTCAATCTTCTCAAACGGAAACTCGAATCTGCTCCCCGGAACCTTCAGTTTCTGCTCTCTGTCAAACACGGCCCGTTGCTGATGCGTCTGGGTCTGGTGTCCAAACTTAAACCCCCAAATCGGACACTCTGGAGGACTCTCCATACCCTTCGTCCATAGATATATCTGAGCAGCCAATGAGCCCACAAGTGGCTCGTTCTTGTCCTTGTGGTATTATAAAATGTGGCGTTCTAGTGTGCCATTGCTCAGCTTTTGCATAAGGTCCTGGTCCTCAAGACCCCATGGAGCCCAATCTCCAAAGCTCCGGTCTTTCTCGTAATCTTGAGGATAATCACTGCCTCTGTTTTCCCACGGGAATGCGAGAGCATCCGTTTCGTTATCTTGGCCAGATCATTAAATGACTGTGTCATTCCGACTTCAAGTGCTATGATCGGCTCATCCTGCGTATAGCTCGCAAGTTCCGCATCTGACTTCAGGCGTAACAGAATGTTTATGGCGTAATAGACGCCTCAGGATTAGATTTTATATTATATACCCCCTTGTTACCGGAGAAAAGAAGCAATTTAATCATGTTGATACCGTTGACTCCAAATACACGATATGAGTACAGGCAAAAGGAACAAGTCTAAGAAAAGAATGCAGCAAGTAAGAAGAAATTATTGTATGAACCTGCCCCATATGAATACCCGGCTTGTTCAGTTATATCGTTGAACCAATGCGAAAACACGTTAACGCAAATCCTGTGGAACTGAGAGGCTGCGAGCTTTGTCTCGCTGAAGTATTCAATGTCAGCACCTAGTTTCTCGGTGTTTTCTTCTAGCCATCGGCTGAGGCTAACGGTGGTGATTTGAGATTGGGAACGTAAACTCGGTCTTGGTCATGAACAGAGCTTGTCTATTAGCTCTGGGGTGATTTTTTCGAGCTGGTCAATTGGTAAACTTTGGCGTTCAGTTTGGATTCTAGTTGCGTTTTTTGAGGTATTTGGGTCGTTCATGATTTTTTTGGACTTCGTAAGAAGGTTTGTTCGATGATACTCGAGGGCTCATAATGTGATCTCTTCAGTATGTATCTATGCTGGGTATCTAACAAGTTGTATTTGGATCAATATATGGAAATTAAATTAAACAATTCTGAGCTGATAACCTCGGTGCCAAGAAGATTATTCTTTCTTAGCCTGAGCCTTCGCTCGCTCTTTAGCTTTCTTCTCTTGCCTTTGTACGGCAGCTTCAGCGCCAACACCCCCGAAGACAAGTCCAACTCCTAACCACTGTCCAGCGGATAACGAGTGACCGAACCAGAACACACTCAGGAGCATGGTCAACATCTTCCGCGTAACGGTAACGGTAACCAGAAGCAAGGATGAGAAGCGAGAGAGCGTATAGAAAATAAACAGCTGGCCAATGGCACCACAAGCAGCAAATCCGAGCACGTTCTTCAGCGCTTCGGGGTGCCGAGACAGGAACGAGATGGCGGTCGACAGCTCTGTCTCTGTGGAAGGCGGAATGGGAAAGGGGAGAATGGCATGAAGGATGCCGCTGGAAGACAGGTGCGGCATAATACCCAGATAGAGAGTGGTCAGGGCAGTGGATAGGACATTCTGCGCCACCATCATTTGCGGTCCGGTAAAACGCGTGTAGACCTGCGGGGAGGTGAAGATGTGGTCTTGCGTGGTGTTCGTGAGGCCATCCAAAAGGAGATTAATCGAGAGCAGGAAAATCCCCCACAGTGAGGAACCCGACTGGTTCTTTTCTGCTGCTGCTGCCATCTTCTTGCTCGTTCCAGGGTGGTGCAGTGTGAAGGTTGCGACTCCGAGCGTGACCGCGAGGACAACCAAATATTTGTACAGCGGATAGCGCTTGCGGAAGATAGTCAAATTGAGGAACATAACTGGAAGAAGTTTGCATGATTTGGCGAGAATGAAAGTCAGGTAGTCTATATGAGACAGACTGGCGTAGCCAAAGGGCGATGCGAGAGACGAGGTGACGCTGACGAGGATCAATGGGAAGAGGATCTTGCGAGTCGGGAAGATCGACGCGATATTTTGGCCCTTGGGCGTCGAGAAGAAAAGGTATAGGAAGCCCGTGATAGCGGCAAAGGAGGACTGGATTGTGTTCAGGACGATCGAGAAGGTAAAGCGTTCCGTGGGAGGTTCTGGCTCTGTTGCGCTCGCCGGCCGGATGGGATAGGAGACGGTTGTGATTGCTTCTTGCAGGACACCCCATGAAAGGCTTCACTAGTTAGTTTATACTGTTCCAGTCCTATTCATTAGTGTGATGAACGTACAATGAAGCATAGATTCCCAACACGCAAATCACCAACTGCATCAACCCCGGAGTCTCTTGCGCGGAATCATGCGCCGCGCCTTTATCTATATCCTGGGCCCTGGCATTTTGTTCAATCGCTTTTCCATTGGCCTTGAGATCGTCTGGGAGCATGTGCATCAACTCCGAGGACGTTGCCCGCTGTAGGGGTGCTGTTTGTTTCTGTCGCGCCATCTGTATGCGGCAAACACGGTACTTCGCTCGAAGGGAGAACGGGCGAGAACAAGGAGAACACCAAACGGCCTATGACGGTCAATCTGAGCGACGAAGAGCTTTCACTTGAATCTCGAAACTAGCAATCACTGTGGTAGTTGAAAAAACAGAGTTGAGGATATGTGTTCTTCCCACCTAGATATGCGACTGGAAATATTCCGTTTTGACCGCCCTCGGAGTTTGTCTCGAATAAATATTCTCCCCAGGACTGAATAATTGCAATTGATCAGTGTCTTGTCCCTTTGTCTCTATAAGGATTGAGTAAGTCATTTAGGAGATCTAAACCGTTCATGGTTTATATCAGAAACGCGCATGCTAATACTTGTGCAGCCTTTAACAGCCTCATCGTCTACCATCCATCCCACTTTGCCTGCCCCTCCGGAATCAGAAGAGAATAAAGCAGACCACCAAAATGACAAGCGAAACATCACCACCGTCTTCGAATCCCCTTGCAACACCCCCAGAGCCCTCCGCGCTGACCACACTCATCTCCTCCGCTGCTATCGCTCCTACTACTCCCCTCTCTGCAGCAACCCTCCAAGTCCTCCACAACCTCCAACACCAACACCTCTGGACCTCGCTCCAAATCCATCGTCTCTCCCTCCCGGAAGCCCCATCATCCTCATCCGATGTATTATACGCATCATCAACAGCCACAACCGCCTTCGTGATATCCGGTGTCCCGCCGAACAGAATCTACACTCACCCCGACGAACAACTCTTCATGCTCGAGCGCGGTCTTCGTGATAATGACATTGATCCGGAGCGCACATTCGTCCTTCCCACCGTAGAAGGGCAATCGTGGAGTTTGCGGAAGATGGCGGCGGCTTTTGACTCGTTGCCGCAGGTCGATGAGGGTTTGGCTTCGCTGGCTCCCGAGGGAGGGAGTGAAGGAGAGGAGTCGCAGCCAAGGGACGAGAAGGAGGTTAGGATCGCGGAGTATCTGGAGTATCGGAAGTCTGCGCGGATGACCAATGAATGGGGCGGGAAGCGGTTGTTGTTGTCTATGGTGGATAGGAATATGGGTGGTGATGGAACGGTGGTTTACTATGTGGTCCAGGAGGGCGCTGTGAAGCCTCGGCAGAATTGAAAAAGCATCTCATATTTTGATAGCATTTATGATAGGCGTTATGGATATATACCCCGGTGATGAAAAATAGAGGCTTACAGTAAAAAACAATTCGAGCAATTGAGACATCCGCATCGTATTCACTGCCTGCGCAACTGTAGGCTTAACCGTAACCTTTCTGTCTAAGCCCTAACAACCTTCCTCCCTCATCTATCTACCCCCCCCCCCCCCCCCATTCTCTGGTTATCAACTTGATTACCATGATTTATCTCAGTTCTTGTCATATTCCATCCAAGTGTGATAGGGTTATTCCAGCCTTGGAAGATGCGTGATTCATAACGGTCCGGACGCTTTATCCTTCAACCTCATCTATACTGTTTTACAGCTTTCTTTTGTTACCTCACACCGTGTCTCGCACATATTGATCCGATCGAAATGAGAGTGATTGATCACTGACCGGTTTTTGTCTTGACGAGGCCAGGTTTTTAATAGACACCAGAACAAGATAAGGAAAGCGACCAAGGGAGTAGAGTGAGAGAGGGAGGCCTCAAACAAGTATGGAGAGGACATCCATACTTTAATTTTTCTTTAGACCATTGATGGCCAAATAACCTGACTCCGGGAATTCCTTACAAATTCTCCGGGAGCCGACATTGCGAAAGGATATAGTATGGTCCTGATCAATCATTGCACAAAGAGCTTATACAACAGAGCCTCGAAGCTAAAGGCTATAAAGTATGCCAAAAAAGGGGGGATGCGGGATGGGAGGACCAAACACGAAATTTGGATAGGGTATTGAAATGGGCCACGAGTAGTGTTCATAGTGTTCACATGGCTATTCTCAAGATCCATGCCAACCCATGTGCTGGTGAGCAATGCAGGCACAACACGAAGAAGGCAACACATCACCAACCTGCCTCCCCTCGAGGCCCCTCCTCGTCGCCCACGCCCTCTCAAGAGCATCACACTGAGAACGCTACTGATCGGGGGAGAGTTCAGGGGCCAAAAAGATTCCGAAATGGAGACCAGATCTGTAACGGGGGCTGACTACAGTGTCCAGAGTGGTGGTCCAATGCTGAACTTTGCAACCGCAGCCGGCCTACGCATGATGTTATTTGCTCTTTTGTGTCGATGAGCCATTAAAGAGGCCAAACGAGACACTGCTATTGACAGTATGGACCTTGAAATTTGTAGCCATCTAAAAAGAAGATACTGCTCGACCAGGAGTAGTATTTGAAAATACATGCGTGCTTCTCATGGAAGGAGCTCGTGGGGATTGGTTGGAGTTCTTCTAGCTTAATTACCACGATGGAAGCTGTTCTGCTTTCGCATAGCACACTCGGCTGCAATTGCATATCTTCTTCCATGCATCTTCACGAGCTACGGGAGCTGGTAGTTGCTCGTCGGCCGCAGCGTGGACCTGCCTGATTTGGGTGTTATTGTCCAAGGACATAACCGATTTTTCTTCGTCGCTCATCGGACGGAGAACCGTGTTGTAAGCCTCCCCAGGCTTTCTCCAGAGAGTGGGCTAACTCTGTTTGTAGTTGGGAGGTTCGATTAATGTGACCTGGGGTATACACAAAACTCTACTCGTCCGCGTTCTGTAGTCTGGCCAATGTATTGGCGCGAAATCCTCTTACCTCTCGTTTTCAAACTCAACCCGCATCTGACCCATATCGTTCTTCCACGCTTCGACTGTCCTTTGTTTATTTACCGTTCATCTACGTGATCACAAATATATTTAAACTTAATTAACCAAAATTATTGAACCTTTCAATAACAAGTCCTCGATGGTCTAGTGGTTATGATTTCCGCTTGTCAGCTTAACAACTTGCAAGCGCGGGAGACCTGGGTTCGATTCCCAGTCGGGGAGTTTTTTTTGTTCCTATCACAGTCCACTTTTGCTCTTTTCTTTTTCCAGCCCCTATTCTTTCACCCTAACATACTACGCTTCCGATTCTGGAAATCCAATGATCATAGTGAGCAAGCTCAGAATGCTTTTCGCAGAGGCCCGCGTGGTTGCTCATCGGGCACTTCACTACGTACTCCGTGCTGTCATGTTGCAGGCTTGCTGACCTGAAACGGTTGCAACGTTGAATGCGTTGTCTTAGAATACATAATGTCGCATAATCTTGATCCTATCTCATGATTTCTGGGGGGTTTGAACGTCCATGAGTTGTACAGCGCCGAACACGGAGACACTGCAGACAAGTCCCTCGGTGGGGAAATCTAGAAGAGATAGCCTCTAACAAATGACAATCTTAAGACGATTTTGCCTCACCAACGCCGCACTTACATCTGTGTCGTTGATGTGCCCCCGATACTGCAATGTCCTGTATCTTTACTCCGGGCCCAGTCAACTGTCGGTGTCGGTCGATGCGCCTATCACTTTCCCGGCCTCCCGGCCCGGTCACTAGCTCCCATTGGTTGCAGCCGCCGAAATCGTGTACTCCCCGGATGCCGCTGTATTATTATGTATAGTTAGGCGTTGACGGGGGTTCTGCGTGTTCTTTTCGTGTGGGTGGTATTTTTACTGCTTCATATCCACTCTCTACTCGAGACTGTAGTCATTTCATCTTTCAGTCTTGCAAGTTCTGTCCCAAGTCCAAGTCTTTCCAAGGTGAGTGATTAACCATATACGGTAACCCTAAACCCCACGGCCATATCTAATGACAAAATAAGGGGCGTTCCATTTCCTTAACGACCAAACACGGCACACTGCGAGTGTACGAATAAATCGCAAGCGCATATATCGGGAGCGCAAACGAAGACGGAGCGAAACGATAAAACCCGCGTCCTGGGCTATGATAAGACGCATGCTTCACCAAGGCTAAACAGAAATCGTTGAACACACGTTTTCAAGAAGCAATATGGAGCAGGATCTGGATATCAAACAGCCGTTGCCATTTGGCTTCAAGCGGAATCGCCTGGCTGAACTGCTAGCGACCGACACGCTCGTTGCTGCGGGTTCAGCAACATTGATCACTCCGGCAGTGATGATTTTCGACAGGTAATTCTTATCGATATGATTGATAAGAATGAGCTGGGCTGATACAGAGATGCAGACTGGTCGTGGAGAAGTCATCATACAACCAACCTCTCCTACCTGCATTTCGCAGACACCTGTGGTATTCCATCACTCAACCCGCTACGTTCTTAACATCACGCCCGAGCCTGCTGGTCTGGTCTCTGTATGCTGCGACATTTGCAACTGTGAACGTGTCAGAGACGATTTTCAGTCGGGTCTTCCCCCAGATCGACCACGCCATAGCCGGAACAACGACCTTCGTCTCGACATTCTTTGTCAACTCCTCCGTCGGCATCTGGAAAGACGTCAAATTCGCCGAGCTGTTCGGCCACAACCACAGCAACAATACCACAGCCACCCCCACCGCCAACACAACTACTAATGCGTCTTCTTCTACATCCAACCAAGCCAAAAGCATGCCTGGCGGCGCGCCCGCCAGCAAGATTGTTCGATCCGTCAGCCGCTCTATTCCCATGGCCACCTACTCAGCCTTCCTTCTCCGCGACGGTCTAACAATCTTCGGATCCTTCAGCTTGCCCGCAATGGCCTCAGCATGGATTCCGGACTCTATCGCCTCGAGGGAATATCTAAAGATCCTTATCGCGCAATTGGGTATCCCCGCATCGATCCAACTGATCAGCACCCCCATCCATCTCTTCGGGCTGGATCTGTATAACCGGCAGTCACCTCTACCCTTGAAGGACCGGTTGAACCGCGTTAGCAGAGATTGGATCGGCGCTTCGTTGATCCGCATGTGTCGTATCATTCCAGCCTTTGGCCTTGGGGGTTTCGTCAATAACGAGGGACGGGCGTTCTTACAGCAACAGCTTGACCGGAACGCTGAATGATTCTATACATGCACGACTACTCGCATATTCAAACGCGGATGTATATTACCGCATCTGCGCGTCTGGAAATTTTCCAGAAACTGAAATTTTGGTGGTGCCGCAGCCCTAGCATTGGCATAGTCCCACCGTCCCGACGTGACCGGCCCGGCTGCCCGGTCTCGCGAATCCGACCATGATTCGGATGAGCAAATTCGAGATCACGAAATTATGCATGGAAGATGATCATGATTGAAATGATAAGATAATTCAGGCGACCGTCCGATTGCTGGGAGAAAAGGGAGGATCCCTACTGCGGTGGTCTATATCTATGCGCCAAGCAATCAACTGCAAATATGCATCGATGCACACGCTCTCTTTTCTTTTCTTTTGTGATATCTTTTTGGTATTTTGACATCTTAGCGAAATATCCAAATAAGACAAATTTATAGATAACATACAGGCATGGGGTCATGCCGACTTGTACATAATCGCATACAATCAATATCATTTGACAACCTATACGTACTCTGTTATTATATACAGAGTCTATTTGCTCCTTTCTTCTGTCTGATATTTACAACACACTTTGCCTAACCACCAACTATACAAGGATCGAAATGCAAGCTACTTCTGAAACCCCTCCCACCTCCCCTCCCCAGGCATAAACCCATCCGACTCAATCCCAAAATAATCCATCATCCTCCCCACACTCTGATAAACAACATCATCCAACCCCCTCGGCTTCATATAAAACGCCGGCACAGCCGGAAAAATCACAACCCCCAACCTCGCCAACGCCAAAATATTCTCCAAATGAATCGTACTCAATGGCGTCTCCCTAACCCCCAACACCAACGGCCGTCTCTCCTTAATACAAACATCCGCATACCCCGCGCGGATCGCAGCGAGCGTCTTCACACTGCACGGCGCAATTAACATCCCGTCGGATTTCCAGGAGCCGCTGCTCATGGGGGCTGAGAGGTCGCGGATGGAGTAGTTGCGGGCTGTGGCGAGGTTGGCGATGGATTCGGGGGTCCAGGGGGTTTCGTATTTGATGGTTGCGTGCGCCCATTTGGACATTATGAGGTGGGTTTCTACGCCTAGGGTGCGGAGGAATTGGAGGGCGCGGATGCCGTAGATGGCACCGGTTGCGCCAGTCATGCCTATTATTAGGCGGTTGTGTTTGAGGCCGTTGGGGGGTTTGGGGGGTGTGGTTGGTGTTGTGTATAGTCGGGCATTTTGAGATGCCAACCCCGGTTGTAGTGTTTGTGGTCTTGTTCTTCTGAGGCCGATTCCTGTGCTTTCTGTGATGTGAGATTTGTTGAGCATTCTGATGGTTAATTGCAGATCTAGCCAGCTCGTTCATATGCAGACATCCATGTACATTATCGATCTGCTTATTGCCTGCTCCTGGGGAATCTGTTGATAATCTGATAACCTCGGGTCTATGATGTAAGAGAACGGACTTTATCCGCTACGTTTCCGCTTTCGAAACACACTTAAACAATTCGAATGGCTATAAATGCAAGCGAGGGATGAGCAAGATGTCCAGATTCAGTGGGTATTCCATGCCAACGCCGTATGGTACATAATGCAGGAACAGGCATAACTGTCAGCCGAGCACCAGTGCTGTCATCGAGGATAACTTGCGATGCATAAACGAAACATAACATCCATAGTCCGGATCTTTCAGTCACCAGAGATGATTAAATATGGATAAGAATTAGGTACACCCTAGCTTAATTGAGCTTTTCCCCAGACTCAAGACTGAGGTCCGCCCGAAGCAGCTATGCTTCAGCTGAAGAGCGTAGATTGCACATCCATCCACACTGGTCAAGGTGGTCTGACAGAAATAACACTACGAATACTTCAATTAGTGGAGCCCTTAAAAGCCCAATAATCAATTGAATACTACACCGAGAGGTATTGTTTACTCTGTAAAAGTACGGTCACGTGCGCCCACGTCAACCTCGGCTTGATTTGAGGAACTCGGATCGTTATCAATTCCCGAGCGCTTCCTTTTCCGTCTACACCGATACGATACCTGTACACATCTCGATTCAATCCTTTCCTCCTACTACCGCTGCTGATATTGAATCGCACGATGATCCTACGATGAGCTCGACCAACTTTGCTGCTGCCCAACAGCGCGTGTTAGAACGCCGACGCCTGCACGAGACGGAATCTCGCGCCCGGTTTGCGGACCAGAGGGCGTCACCGGCAAATAATGCCGCCATCCAACGACTTCCATTTCCATTTAACAAATTGCCTTTATCAGCTAGTTGGGTATGGAGCTCTTTGACTGGGCGTGAAGGGAATCGACCGGCGTTTCGGGTCGGTCAGGTAGATGCCGAGCTGCTCGATGAGGAATTGCTGGACTTGCTCAAGGGGCAGGTTGGGGAAGCGTTGAAGTACTACGGGGTATTATCTATATTTTCCGAGGACCTTGTGGTGTATTGATTGCTAACTGGTGCCTTTAATTAGCCTCATTTGCGCGAAGACTGGTCGCATGAGATTCAATTTGCCCTCCGAGCCATCCTGTTTAAGCTTTCGATATGGGACCATGATGCTTCCTACGGTGCCGCTTTACAAGACTTGAAATATATCGATGTTCGCAGCAAGGGTCCTATTCATTCTACACCGACGAAATGGCAAAAGGGTCTGTATGGTTTTCTCACCGTGGGTGGTCGTTACGCGTGGGATAAGTGGGAGAGTTGGCTGGTCGGGCAAAGCGATGGTTATGAAGAGGTAAGCATTCGCAATTCGTCTATATTTCAGCGCCTATGCTCACAACAATAGCCCTCGCGGAGAGTCCAGTTTCTAGGGCGAATAACGGATCTAGTTTCGACAACACACTCGGTCGCGGCCTTCGTTTCTTTCCTCGTGTTCTTGGTGAATGGCCGGTACCGGACTCTGATTGATCGAATCCTTCGTATGCGTTTGACTCCTCCATCCGCCCAAGCCAGTCGCGAGGTATCGTTCGAATATCTGAATCGGCAGCTCGTGTGGCACGCGTTTACCGAATTCCTACTCTTCTTGTTACCTCTTGTCGGTATAAGCCGGTGGCGCAGATGGTTATCCAGAGCGTGGCGGAAGACAAAATCTACTCTCAAATCCAGCAGCGATGACAATGAGCCCGAGGAGAAGCGAGGTGAATTAGCATTCCTCCCGGAGAGGACATGCGCCATTTGCTACAAGGACCAGAACCCAACATCCACATCAGAAAGCGACGTGATGGCTGCATCAGCATCGGCTGGTGGAATGATTGGCTCTGCACAGACAGATATCACCAACCCCTACGAGACGGCCCCTTGCGGCTGTTTATACTGTTTTGTTTGTCTGGTGCAGAAGCTGGAAGGGGAAGAAGGCGAAGGCTGGGTCTGTCTTCGTTGCGGAGAGATTGTCAAGAAGTGCAAACCGTGGAATGGCGATGTACTCGAAGAAGTACGCCCGCAAACGACTTCAGGAAAGGCTGTTGGCTTCGCTATAGATGGCGAATCGGATACAAAGAGTGCATCTGAGGAACAGCCTTTGGACGACGAGCTCGAGGGTTCCAGGCAGTGGACATCGGTCGACAAGGAATCTGTCGATGAGACTGATCATGAGGCATAAGCTATGATGTGATTCTGTCTGACGTCCATACTAACCTCGACGGGCTCGCTGGCCGGTTTCGCCCTGGATCATAATATCTTTCATGCATTATACTGTGATGGCATACGAGCTATCAGAGATACCCACTTAATATCTGTCATTTTATTCGGGGAATGTATTTATTACTTTGCGATACTATCAACTGTCAATATAGAGATTGAGATTGAACTCTGTTGCCTTTTCCAACCGTTCTTCGCAAGTCATCCAACATACTCCAAGGATCTCCATCCTCCACAAAACCAACACACCACCCTACATCCCAGCACAAAACCCAACCCCCGCCGCACCCAACGGAAACACTGCCATAACCCCATTCAACCACACCCACCACCTCAATCCCTTCGAAGCCATCACATCCTCCCTCCCCCTCTTCGCCACCTCCTGCTCACTCATCTTCATCCCCTCCACCCCCTCCGCCCTCGCCTTATCATCCCTCCCCGCATGCCCCTCAAGCCTCCCATTAACCCCTTTCATAACCACATGATTCCACACAAACATACCCACCATCACCGCGCAGGCAAGGAGATACCATTTGCCGCGGGCGGTGGGATCGTTCCGGAGACACCAGGCTAGGTAGATGTAGCCTGTGAAGGTGGTGGTTGCTAAGGGGGAGAGGAGTCGTTGGGTGTTTTTGTAGGTGTAGAGCCATTGGTGGGTTAGATGGGGAGGTGGAGCGAAGGGGGTTGGGTGGATGGGTGTTGGGGAGGAGGGAGATGGTCGGGGTGGGAGGGTGAGGGTTGGGATTGTGAAGAGGGTGAGAGAGAGGAGGGTTCCTGTGTTGCTTGTTAGATGATTGGGGTTGAGGGTGTTTAGGGGGGATTACCGGAGAGGAGAGCGCAGCCGAGGACGCTGATTGCTTGGGCTGCTGGGATGTAGTAGTTGGATGTGCACATGGTGTCTTGGTTTGCTATACTGTGATTGCGTAGAAGATGAAGGTGTGTTCGAGGATATGGAACAGTGGCCGCAATATGTATAGGGCTGTGACGGCTGGAGTCAGGATGACGTATATCGCCATCTGTCCTAAATAGGGTTGCCATTCTACAAAGTGTTTATATCACAGCAATGTCAGATGGACAGCGTTAGCTATGTTAACCATAATAAACAACTTATCCCAATATGGAAAATCGTCTCCATCACTGACATCCCGGTTAAATCCCCATCATCCAATCAAAAGCTCGAGGTTGCCCACTACTAATCAGGGCCATTTTAGCTACTCCCCCCGCACGGAGATGAATCCGACAGAGATTGACTGTGGAGGGGCTCTCGGTTCATTATCGGACTTGCGCCGCACACTTGTTACTTTTCTTCAGGTCATTCCCCAGCTTCTCGATCTCTGTTTGTGTATACACAGGCACTAGTGCACTGTACAATTGACAAGATGGACCCCTCCAAGCCAGCCGTGACGAATACCCTGGGTGAAGTCAAGTACATCGACTTCCCCAGTCTCCCCGACGATGCGAAGCATGAGGATGGCTCGCCGGCGTTGAACAGACATTCTACGACTATTACCCGGGGGCATGACTTTCCCGGTGCTCAGGTATGATCCCATCCGTCCCATGCATTGCAGGTCAATTGCTGATTCGAGACTGCTGGTAGGCAATGCTGTTCGCCGCTGGAATTCCCGATCGAGAAGCTATGACGAAGAGTCCCCAGGTCGGCGTTGCGTCAGTTTGGTGGGAGGGAAACCCGTGTAATATGCATTTGTTGGATATGGGCAAGACGGTGAAGAAGTCTGTGATTGAAAAGGGCATGATTGGGTGGCAGTATAATACCATTGGTGTGTCGGATGCGATCACCATGGGTAGTGAAGGTTAGTCGTGTGGAGACACATATGAGGGTGATGGTTGACAGATCAGGAATGAGATTTTCCCTGCAGACTCGTGAGATTATCGCCGATAGTGTCGAGACGGTTACCTGCGCGCAGTACCATGACGCCTGTATTGCTATTCCCGGATGCGACAAGAATATGCCCGGTGTGGTGATGGGTATGGCCCGGCACAACCGGCCATCTATCATGATTTATGGTGGGACGATCCAGATCGGGTACTCGGACTTGCTTCGCAAACCTATCAACGTTTCTTCGTGCTTCGAGGCTGCCGGTGCTTATGTCTATGATACCCTGCGCCAGCCCGACGACGGCGGAGATACCAGCAAGAGCAAGGATGAGATCATGGATGACCTCGAAAGACATGCCTGTCCCAGTGCTGGAGCGTGTGGTGGTATGTTCACGGCAAACACCATGGCCACGGCCATCGAGTCGATGGGTCTGTCGCTGCCCGGATCATCGTCCACGCCGGCAACTTCTCCGTCCAAGATGCGCGAGTGTGTCAAGGTTGCGGATGCAATCAAAACATGCTTGGAGAAGAACATCAAGCCCCGGGATCTGCTGACGAAGCGGTCGTTTGAGAACGCGCTGGTTATGACCATGGCGCTTGGAGGGAGCACCAATGGCGTGCTTCACTTCCTTGCTATGGCTCGCACCGCGGGCGTGGACTTGACTATAGATGACATTCAGCGTGTCAGCAACAAGATTCCCTTCATCGCTAACCTGGCTCCCAGCGGGAAGTATTACATGGCGGATCTCTATGACATTGGAGGCATTCCATCCGTCCAGAAGCTGTTAATCGCAGCGGGTCTTATCGACGGTGACATCCCCACCGTGACCGGCAAGACATTGGCGCAGAACGTCGAATCCCACCCATCCCTGCCACAAGACCAAGCCATCATCCGCCCATTGGACAACCCCATCAAGACAACAGGTCACCTGCAAATCCTACGCGGCAATCTAGCCCCCGGCGGTGCAGTAGCCAAGATCACCGGTAAGGAGGGCACCCGATTCACAGGTAAAGCCCGCGTATTCGACAAAGAATACCAACTCAACGACGCCCTGAACCAGGGTAAGATCCCCCGAGGCGAGAACCTAGTGATCATCGTCCGCTACGAAGGTCCCAAGGGCGGCCCGGGAATGCCGGAACAGCTCAAAGCCAGCGCGGCACTTATGGGGGCCAAGCTCACGAACGTGGCCCTGCTCACGGACGGTCGGTACTCAGGGGCTAGTCACGGGTTCATTGTTGGGCATATTGTGCCCGAGGCAGCAGTTGGGGGACCGATTGCTGTTGTGCGCGATGGCGATGTGGTTACGATCGATGCGGAGAGTCATCAGCTTACCATGGATGTATCTGAGGAAGATATTCAGCAGCGTTTAGGGGAGTGGAGGCCCCCGGTACCGCATGTTACTCGTGGTGTGCTGGCGAAGTATGCGCGGTTGGTTGGGGATGCGTCGCATGGTGCGATGACGGATTTGTTTTGAGACTGTACGAGTACTATGGTTTGGAATGAGAACGATTCATGGACCATGTTTCACCAGTTGGTTCATACTCCCATAGACGAGGGAGTACTCCGTACGTCTCCGTACTCAGAAAGGAGGATGAGACTGTACCTGAACAGACCCAAAGATGAGGCAAAACGTAGCATTATATCGGTCTCTACCCAATCAGAAAAACTACCGAAGCACATTTACTCTTCTTCCGTTTCTATTCTCGGGTCCATTCTAAGCCAATTCTTCGGTATGTTCACTGACGTTATGAGTGGGCGGCGATGAATCATCCGCCGATTCAATTTTACCCCATACAACCACCTGCACGCTAGTCGCTACTCGAATTTCGCTGGCCTTGCCAAGTGACCCTTGAAGATCATCTTCAGAAAAGGTAATGCACTATATTCCAGGGTATCCGGTTTTGAAAACGGTTGTGTTGGTGAGCTCAGGTCAGGTTCGTTGGAATTGGAGAAGGGAGAAATTTTCCTGTCCTACTTTGCGACGGCGACAGCTTGACCAGCGCATAACTATACTAGCTTTTATTATTGATCACACGCTGACGTCGTGTATCTCGTACAGCAGCGCCAGTTAAGAAACCGACAAAAAACCAAGTCTTTATTCGTTGTGACTGTGACCTGTCGCGAATCCTATCAAGACTCAACCACGGAATCGCAACGAGACACCGAACAACAAACCACTTCTTGCCTGCGTCTATCTCTAAAGAGTACTGCAACTATTCAGTGTCGACGTGCAGAGTGGAACTGTCAGACGAGATCCTCTCCAGCGACCGTCCAACGTGCCGATTCGGCCATTTTCATTGGCAGAAACGCCGTTCGGGGTAAACAAGTGATGCGCAAATAGTTACATGTCCGGTTGCATACCAGCGACTAGCTCACCATTTGTTGGTCGCTTCAATAATCCGCTCGATTATCCTCCGTGTCCAAAGGGTTTTGAACCCGTTGACTTTCGGCCAAAGAGCATCGTCGCTGGGCTCGCGTGGGTTAAACTCGGACTTCCAGAACAAATTCCCACGGCGCTATTCCGATTGCTTGGGGTATCCCTGTTGAGAGGAATTGCCTTTCCCGAACTTTGGGTGACGTGGTGGATCCGGATCTCTGCTGGATAGGGAGTTGACCGACTGTCTGGTGTTGTGCGCTTTGTGCTGGTGTCGAGTGTTGCTGTTTGAGGAACGCATGATTTCTGCCAGAGGCCAAGGCCACTGTGCAAGGGGAGGGCGATCGTTGGAAACCTGGGCCTGATTGATCGTCCCCGAGAGATAACTTATTTTTACCTGTCCCCGGCCATGGGATCGACCGGCGGTCCTTCGTTGGTTCCTACCTCTTCCTCTTCCTCCTCCCTGTCTCGTACTTTTACCTCCCCGTCAGATGTCAAGGGTGTGTTGCGCATCTGGGATTCCGTCATCTCTTCTACCCTAGAACGTTATCGCAATGGCACAGTGAACTGGAGCCAGGTTGTGTTTTTGACTACGTGCTTCGTCGCAATGGCGGGCTGTGGATTCTTGTCTTCCCTGCTACGACGCAGAGGCGCCCAGTCGCCCTCTGATGGCCGTGGTAGGCGCTTTGGTCGTTCTGCTCGCAAGAATGACCGAAAGAGCTCCGCTGGGGCCATGTCCTCTTCTGAGGAGGACGAGTATGATAGCAATGCTTCTTTGCGCCCTGGTACGGATGGCTCTCTTACTGAAAAGGATGCAACGGCTCAGCACCGTGAACAATCGGTGGAAGGTCAGTCCTATCCCTTGTATTTGCCATTGCGCTGTGATCTAATACTAACGAAAACAGCCCTTACTACCGACCCAGGTCTCTTAAAGAAGTACTCTTCGTACCACTCCTACTCGACATCTGTTGCGACGTATCCGTCCATCAGGACGTTCTTCTGTCAGCATCCGCAGATGAGCAAGTTGCCTACCAAACCATCACCAATTCCGTTGCTTGTGTTTGTGCACGGCCTGGGCGGGTCCCTGGCGCAGTTCCATCACTTGCTCACGAGCTTGACGAACATTGCACCTTGCTTTGGAATTGACCTGCCAGGATGCGGTTTGTCGACGTTTGAGCCAACTTCATGGGATGCATACACTGTTGAGGCACTGTCGGAACTGATCGCCACCGCTATTGAGCAGCACCGTGATGTTGAAGCAGGCCAGGGAGTCGTGCTCGTGTCACACAGTCTGGGATGCTCTCTATCAGCACTGCTGGCTTCGTCTGCATCCTCAATTGGGGCTCAGCTCAAAGAGCATATCATTGGCACCATTTCCGTCTGCCCCCGCGCATCTCCGCCGCCTCCTAAGGATACTACCATGTTCCGTCGACTTCTCTACATTCCAAACCCTGTCTTTAACCTGTGGCGCACTTGGGACCGACGTGGTGGTCCTAACAGTGCCAGTGTCACTCGATTCGTTGGAGCAGACGCCGATCCCGAGACTAGAGAACTGCAGGTCCGCTTTAATAAGCAGAGCAAGACCGCTGTGTGGAGGCGCATGGCGTGGGGAACTCTTCCAACGCAGTACGATAATGATAAGCCGGTTGGAGGAATGCCAGGAGAGGAGGTCTGGGCAGGAATACAATCCCCAGTCCTGCTCATCGCTGGCGAGTCCGACGCGGTCACCAAAGCGGCAGAGTTGAAGAAGATCCTTCAATTCTTTGGAGATATCAAACCAGACGAGAAGATCGAACCTGATAGCAGTGTCGTTCCTGATGCTACTAGGGTCCAGGATCAAATCCAGTTCCCCGTCAACGGCCAAGCGCACGAAGTCGAATACGGAGGTGAAGAGGAAACCGAAAAAGTATCAGAGGACAAGCGGAAGCGCCCCGTCAAGACAGCAATCCTCCCATCCCCGGCCTCCCACGCCCTCCTCTACGACCGCGCAACTTACCGCACCGTCTCCGGAATCATCCAAGACTTCTTCGTCTCGCACATCGACCACCGCCTAAGCCTGGGCTGGCAACTTCACCACCTGAATACATCAGGCAAATGGGACGTCAAGAACGTCGCCAAATGGAAGAAAGTACCCCCCGTCTCACAACCCCTAGCAGACACCTTCGTGGCCCTCAAGATGCTCCGCGAAGTCGACGAGGAACACAACCCCGTCCGCTTCTCCGAACAACACCGCAACAACATCTACGCCGTAATCGATATCTCCCACGAGAACCCCGTCTACAACCCGGCCTCCCTTGAAAAGGGCGGCATCCACTACCACAAACACCCCACCGTCTCCAAGATCCCGCCAACACCCGACGAGACGCGGGACTTCATCGCGCTGGTCGATCGACTGCAAGCCGAAATCACGAACCTTGTCGAGAAACGTCCAGAAAGTGAACGGCATTTACCGCGTCCGGTAGTCGGCGTGCATTGCCATTATGGGTTCAATCGGACTGGGTTCCTGATTGTTTGTTATTTGATTGAGAGACGGGGATTTGGGGTTCAGGAGGCGATTGATGAGTTTGAGAGGAGACGGGCGCCGGGGATTAGACATGGGCACTTTTTAGATACGTTGTTTGTGAGGTATTGTGTTGGGTTGAAGAGGGCGCCTACTTTGTAGTAGTTCATGTTCATGTTCATTTATTTCGGGTAGTTAATTGGCTGGCGTTGGTGGTATTTAGTTGTTATGAGTTATGATAGAGTGTACAATAGACATTACTATTTTTTACAGTCTTTCTCTGAATAAAGTACCATAAAACCTTTCCAAAATACTCAGAGATACTACTTTGTATGTACAGAGTACTCCGTACTCCGTCCATACATACTTGCGAAAGTGGTGCCTCAGGCAACTAGGGTAAGTCTAACCCAAACAGGCTAAGCGAAAAAAAGCCCGCCCACACAGAGCGAACCCGGCCGCCCTTTTCGCGCAACCGAGAAAACACGAAACGCACCTTTTGAGGTTTTCGACCAACCCGCCCTCCGACGACGACCATCCCTCCGGCTTTAACCTCTTCAACTTTCTCCCCAGGTTCAACAAAGTCGCCTGCAAAAATGGGTGGTGTCACCGTTCGCGATGTGGAAGTAAGTCGTGTCGTTTACTCCGGTTTTGTGTCCGGTCTGGTCTGGTGGTCTGGTCTGGTCTGGTCATGTTGAAGAATGGGAAGAACGATCGAGCGATGAACGAGTGGATATGGAATGGGAGATTGAGATTCTACGAGAACGAGAAGGAATTGAAAGCGACTGCAATTCGACTGGGATCGTCTGGATATCGGCCATCGATATCTGCAATTCGGCACTCTGAGGATCGATGTCAAAAGGAGGGATGTGGAGGAACAATATCAGAGTATATGGGCTTCGCTGGATTCGACGATCGGAACGCTTTCATTTTTTTTTTTTTTTTCTTTTCTCAAAAGGACCAGACCACGACTTGGACAACGGGCATTGGACACAATTATATGAAAGTGAAGGGCGCATGCTGACGGATCTTCTCTCCAATAGGCGCGGAAGTTCATCTCTGCCTACTCTGCATTCTTGAAGCGTCAGGGAAAGCTCCCCATCCCCGGATGGGTTGACACTGTCAAGACCTCTGCCTCGAACGAGCTCCCTCCCCAGGACGCCGACTGGTACGATACTATATAATCAAAGCAAACAAAATCGCAACGCCACCTAACAAAATATGATAGGTACTACGTCCGCGCCGCCGCCGTCGCCCGTCACATCTACCTCCGCAAGACCGTCGGTGTCAACCGCCTCCGCAAGGTCCACGGCTCGACCAAGAACCGCGGTAACCGCCCCGCCCACCACGTCGACGCCTCGGGCTCCGTCGACCGTAAGGTCCTGCAGTCCCTCGAGAAGATCGGTGTCCTTGAGCACGACGAGGACAAGGGTGGCCGCCGCATCACCGAGAGCGGCCAGCGGGATCTGGACCGTATTGCCAAGACCACCGTTGACGAGGAGGAGGAGGAGGATGACGAGTAAAGAAAGAAAGGAAAGCAAAATACGAATTTTTATAAAAAGTTGCATATTCCTTACTTCCTTGCCATCACTTTTCTCTCTCTTCTTGATGTGTTTCCTTATGTCCTTTACCTTCCGTTCCGTCATAATATCCTGGGAGAAATGAAATAAATGGATGGGTGCTTGGGTTGAGCGATTCTCGAATTTCATCTATGGCTTATGGAGGAAGAGTCTCCGCATCTCTAGAACTTGGAGACCTGGGCATTGATCAATAGTGTTTCAGGCTTCTTCCAATCAATGTACGGGAGTACGATTCATGATTGTATGTCTATCCATAAGTAGTCAACTATCTACATCGTACATCATATCCCCCAAGTAACCTCCACTATTTCTTCCCCGACTGCGCCGAAGGATCCTAAGTCCTAGTTAGCAACTCAAACCCCATCCAACCATACAAGGAACGACGTACCAAATAAACCTGATAAAACCTCATCCTCACCTCTCCATCTTCCCCATCAACCGCAAAAACAACCCTCCCCGCCCACGGCACCTCAACCTCATTCTTCTCCGCATCCGCCCGCAGCACATAGCTCACCGTCCCGTACAACATAACCTCATCCTCGCCCCCGAAAAACACCTTCGTAGGCGTATGTTTCCGCGACGCAACGTGTGTCCAGAGGCCGTGGCGGAGCGTCTTAATCTCTACATTTAACAAATCACATTAGCACTTCCCTTTACCAAAACGTTATTCTGGGGGCAGGGGGGAGGGTACCATCACGTCCAACAGCCTTCTTGGAGCCCATGATCAGAGTCGCATCGTCGGTGAAGGAGGAGACGTATTTGTCGTGGGCGGCCTCGGTGTCGCTGGTTTGGTAGAAGGTGGAGAGGAAGGAGAGGATGCGGGAGGTTGTTGAGGGGGAGAGGGAGGGCGTGGAAGTTATTTCGTAGGACATTTTCTCGTTTTGTCTTCTTTTTTGTATGGACTTTTTGGGTAATTGGTGTTCCTGTATAGATGGAGTTAGTGACTTGCTACGTAATTGGATTCGGTCAATTGGGGTTTATATGGACTTAGACTTTACCTTTTTTGTGCTCAATGGATGTTAATGAGATTGCGAATTGAGGATCTAAAGAATAAAAGTCTTGTATATGTACTCTGGCTCAGTACTCGTGTTTCTATCCTTGATGATATAATGAGGGGCTTCGGTCCGATAGGATGGTTCGCTTCCGATGGTGTTCCGGCTCAACGGTTCTATAGATTCCGATGACGATACTTGGTACTACAACCTGGCGGAGAACTTAAAAAACTCAAAGAGTAATATGTATTTCGAAAGAAGAATGTGAGAAGTAGACACTGCATTCAGCTATCACGATATGAATATTCCATACACGTCTACATGCAACGCGTAGATGCTCCTACTAGAGGTCCAAGTCCACATCCGAATCATCGGAATCAACACCTATGATCCCCCTCCTCCTTCCTAAAATCCCCCCAACTCGCCCGATCCACACCATTCGGACGACTCCCCCGCTCAAATACATTCTCAACCCCCTCAATCTCCGCCACCGGCCTCACAACCTCGATATCCGCCTTATACGCCTCCGAATGCCACTTCTCCGTAAGCACCTCGGGCTCATACAAATGCGGGAACCGTTGCTGCATGATCTTCAACACAGTGGATGAGATACGGTCGACGCTGTCGCAGTGACGCAGGGCGAAGAACTCGGGTGGTTGGGACGCGCGCATGGATTCTTGGATGGAGGCGGAGTATTGGCCTACGGCGAAGAGGAGGAGGTCGTAGTGCATGAGGGAGGCTTTGCCGTGGTAGGAGCCGCCGGTTGCGGCGCGGTGGTAGAGGCCTGTCAGGGCTGCGATTGCACCCATGCAGCCCGTGCCGTAGTCGGAGATGGGGAAGGGGGGAACTGCGGGGGTGGGGTGGCCCATGAATTGACCTTGGGCCCAGGCGATGCCGGTGACCTGATTTGTTAGCATGGCCTGTATTAGTTTCTTGGGTTAGAGGGGCTTACGCAGTCGGCAATCTGCTGCCAGCCTGGCCGTCCAGCCCATTCACCCTCGTAGCCGAAGCAGTTCTCATTCACATACACAACACCCTTGCCGCGCTTTTCAGCCAAAGCGGCAAGAGCATTCGGGCCGTAGCCCAGTTTCTCCAAGGCTCCAGGACGGTACCCGTCAACGACGACGTCAGCATCCGCGACAAGTTCTTCGAATTGGCGTCGTCCTTCTTCTGTCTTCAAGTCGAGATCGGCTGCATGCTTGCCCATGTTTCCGTCGACTTGGAAGAACGGGACATCCGAGAGGTTGGGGCTGGTGATCTTCAACACATCGGCGCCATATTCGCTCAGGATACGGGTGACAGTCGGACCAGCAATGATACGGCAGAGTTCCAAGACCTTGACTCCTTCCAAAATCTTCTTGCTTCCGGGACGGCTAGCGGGGAACGGTGTTGGAAGAACGTCGCCTTGCAAGCGCGATACCTTCCAGAACGGTTCTTGCACGTTGACTTGGCCCTATGCTCGTTAGTATCTCCAGCTATATTTGGCACTGGGTTGACCTACATGAGGCGTCTTGACAAAGTCCTCGTGCTTATACGCCGTCACACCAGCCTGTCTTCTCTCTCGGTTCATGTCCTCCAACTCTGCAGCCCCATACTTCTGCACATGGCTTTCGATCACCTTGATAACCTCTTCGTAGTCTGTCAAATCCGGACGGTGGCCCTCCAAACCAATCATATTCAATGTCGTCGTAGCTTCCAAAGAGCCATGAATGTGGAAGAACTCGCCAGGGTTCTTGGTGCGATAAAGGTTCGCAGACATACGGCGGTATCCATTCGACTGCGCGGCCAAAAGATCCGTGTCTATCCAGTCAGCTATAATCCCATTCCATCCGAACAACTGCACATACCCTTCAGCCTAGCCTTAACGGCCGGATCCAACTTGGACAACCCATCCAACTTGGCCATATACGCCTGGCAACCAAACGCCGTAGCTCTCTCCAAACTAACCTTGATATCCCGCGACGACGCGCCATACCGCAAATCGGCTAGGGCTGCGGCCACGGCACCTTCGACACCTTTCAACGCAGCCAAGGTTTCGGTCTCCTTGAAGGGAATTGGGTAGTAGATTTGGTCGTGGGAGGAGTAGAACGAGACCTTGTCCCGGTTCTCAGCCACTTGTGGAGGCAAACTGAAGCGTTCGGATTGGTCGCATAGCAGGGAGAAAATCCGACCTGCCTCGCGGATGGGGGAGTATGTTTCTGAAGTAGCCATTGTCATTTGTCACTTTTCTTCCTTTGTATAACTTTTAAAGGATAGAAAGAGATTGGAACGGTGTATATATATGTGGAAGAAGGTCAACACCCGGGGCCCTTGTCGGATCGGATGGATGTCCTCGGGTCATTGAAAGGGTTGCCATTTTAATGAAAGCAGAGGCAAATTGCACCCACTGAAGCCACGAGAAGAGCAAAAAGAACCCCGCAAAAACGCGAGAAACAGAGAAAGATCCGATAAAGAAGTTGACGGGCCGGGGGAGCTTCGGAAGCGATAAGATCGGATGTATAACTCGCATATTACTCACGTGATTATAAGCAAAAGGGAGCGGCACGTGATAAATTATCACGTGGTGATAATACTGTAAAACCCCGTTATAAGCAACTCCGATATAAGCAATACTCCATTATAAGCAACTGGCCACGCTGTCCAAATTACAACTCCATATAAAATTGCTTAATACTCCATTACTAGCAAGTTGCTTAAATTCTCCCCTCCTCCAATACAAAATTGCTAATATAGGAGTAACCAAAATAGGCTATTTTGACTTCGTCCCTCCCTTCTGCAATGCCAAAGCAAACCCGTCAACCTATTTTAAACAGCCAAAAGGCTGCCCTCCGAGCCCAGCATCAACTCAAGCCACATCTATCAAATATCGCACTGAAAATCTGGTTTGAAACCACCTATAATCAGTCAATCAACCCATCCTCTGTATCCCGAATCATTTCATCCGATTCCGCCTCCTTTGATGAAGCCACCAACCGCCACCAAGAGAAGCGACGACGTAC